>NW_016690416.1:0-95887 GCF_001604755.1 Lepidothrix coronata | reverse complement strand
TACACTTCTGCAGGGTTTCCAGGGAGGTTAAGAAAAGCTTCCTCCCAGATGTCAGGGCTGTGCACCACGGTTTGCTGAGGGTCTGTTGGCCCGGCCGCTGCGCATCCTTCGGTCCAAAACTTTGTTCCTCTGTCACTATGGAACTGGGGCTGGGCCAATTCGGGGGACGCTGCTGCTCTCTCAGAGCCTCCTGTAGCAGCACTTGGCTCCAGAATCGCTAATGGGAAAAGGCGATGGGAAGAGGACAACCCTCCCACGGTGTAAAGACTGGGACGTTCCAGCCCTCCACCCTTCTTATTACACTTTCTAACAACTGGTGTTCCTAGACAGAGGGGGGAAAAAAAAACCAATTAAGGCAGAGGGGAAGCGTTGAGGGGGTGCGTTGGGAGCAGCCCCGGGGCTCCACATCCCCCGCGGGGCGCGGGCGGTGGGACGGGCGCGGGGGTCCCCGGCGCGGGGTCCGCTGGCCGGAGCGGTGCGTGTGCCGCTGGGGGCACTATGTTCCGTTTGTGTTCCTATTTCTGGGCTGGAAGAACAAACAGGGAAGTGGTTTTTCTGCAGTCTCATTGCAGCTCACAAACAGAGCACATCATTCAGCCGGTGTTGCTCACAGCGTCAGAGGTGACGGCGCGGGGACCGGCGCGGCGCATCCCTCAGCCTGCGGGGAGGCTGGGAGAGGTGATGAACAAATACTTCCCCCCCCCATTTTTTTTTTTACTGCAACTTACGCAGGTTTCTGTGCCTGTTCCCCGTGGATTTCGGGAGCACAGGCGTGTATGAATTTCTCTCTTTGCTTACCACAGTCCCGAATGGTTCATTCTTGCAAACAGCCCTTGCACGGGGTGCTGAGGTGCCACTAAAATCTCCAAATCACACGGGGCTTGATGTACAGAAGAGTTTGCAGGGAGCTGGGAAACATCAGGGGGTTCCCCAGAGCACAGGGATGGTGGAGGGGTCCGCAGAGGAAGAGTTCTGTGCTGGCTGGAGGCTGGATAAGGCATTTTGGTTTAGTGTGGATGGGAGCGGGCACCTGTCCCTGGGCACTGTGCCCAGAGGGGACAGGAGCTCAGGACCTGGGCACAGGGATCTGTGCCAGGAGTGCTGCTGCCTTCACCTCTCCCAGGTTGCATGGGCAAAATTGCATTCCCGAGAGCTCCTCTCCAGCCCTCCCCTGCTGTGAAGCAGGACCAGCCAGCCTCAGACCATCATCTCAATTTTAACGCCAGTCCTGGTGCTAATTTGTCCAAGACCCCTGTGATTTACATTTGTTTAGGCTGATGGAGGGCCATCATTTTCCTTGGTTTAGCATTTATCTGCCTTTCTCAGCTTGAACAAAGGCAATGCTAAACATGTGTTGGTTTGCAAGCAATTCTGTTTTTTTGGTTTCCAGGCTTTAGCCAGGGCTGTGCCTGTGGATTTGAGTTGCAGACACTTCAGGGGGATGTTCATTTGTTTATAAAAGAAACCCACATCTGTTTCTGTTTGAATTTTTTAAGCAAGCCTACATAGAAACCTTTCACTTGGTTTCTGGCTCTGTAAAAACTAGATTTTGGGCCAAGTTTGACCTAAGAGTGACCTTTTCAAAGTATTACAAATTTTTTTGGTATTTGTTTATGACTTTATTAATGATGCCATGCGGGGAATGGGTCAGTTAAAGGTGAAATTAACTTCTAATGTAAACAAAAGATTAATTTTGGAGCAGAGACCGTGTTTTGTGGAGACATAAGTTGCTCAGTAGTTCACCAGCTGAATTGCTCCTGAGAGCTTGTGGGAGCTGGAGCTCCAGCCCTGGGCAGGATGTGGGCAGTGGGTCCCCCCCGCGGTGCCAAAGGGGGTGGTGGGAGCCCAGCCACCATCAGACTTTATAACTCTGTGATCCAGATGGGGAAATGGCCAAATTACCCTTCTTCTACAGTAAATTCCTCAGTTAAGTGCCCTCGGTTTACTACTGTTGGGCTGCTCCTGATGAGTCCCTCAGAAAACAGCATCTTCTTAGCATGGCCTGGAATTTAACCATTTTCTGGAATGGGCTTGTCTTGGTCACAAATTTTGCTCCCTTCAGGCACACAATACCTTGTGTGCCATCCCCTGCCCGGGGGGTCGTTGGCTTTCAGTGCTGCTGTTCAGAGATGTCCCCACTTTGCTCAAGCCAGAATTTCATTCAGAAATTTGATGCAGTTTGGTTCAGAGGATGCTGTCCTGGATCCTGCCAAACAGTGGCAAAATGATTTACTGAAGTAGAGCCACTGTTTCACCTGCAATGTGAACCACTTCTGTATGTGAATATCAATCCATCCTGTTATGTAGTGAGCACGTTCAGGGGTGTTCTGTAGGTGGGTGTGGGACAGAAGCAGGATGCAGGGACCAAGTTCAATTAGAGGGATGATCAGTGCATCTCCTCACATAAATATCAGAGCCAAAACCAGTCCCAGCATCTGATGCCTGTGCTGAGCATTGATTGTAAACCTTTTCCCTGCCCTGGAAGGAGAGTGATGTCAGTGATACTGTCTTGCTGTAAAGGCAAAGATGGGAAACCTGGGAAATCTCACTGGCTATCAATAGCATTCCTTTGCTTCAGCTCAGGTGGTTATTTTCCCTCCGTTGGCTTTGGTTTATTTAATCTCTGTGATTAGGAACTCCAGAATCAATAAAAGGATTGCTCTGTGCTCCAGATGCCTGTTTGCCACTTCAGACCAGTAGAAACCAGTTTAAAAGGTTCAGGTAGAACGTCCACTAAAAGTAAGTAAGCTGCAGTTAAAACTGTCTTCAATTTCGTTTTCCCCGAGCAAAACCTAATGGCTACTTGGAACCAGGCTGTTTTAATAACATCTGTTTCCCCTTGAATCACTGGGGGAAAACTATTGATATTGCCATATTCTCAAGGAATGTTTTAAGTCACGTTTTGACAGGGCAATGCCTTACCACAACACTGATAGTTAAAATGTTTAGGATACTTTGTAGTATTTTCCCTGATAATGCTATGATAACACAGAGCACATATATTGTAAAATACAGATATTGCATGGGGTTTTTTTTGCTTATGTGGAACATTTCCTGATGTTTGGGGGGAATGTCATGCTCTAGCTTGCTATCCAGTGTGTGTGCTGCTTGTAGCTGCTGCGACCAAACCACACAAACCTGGTGTCTAATATCATTCCCACTTATCATTTGTGGAAGCAGTAGTGTGTATGACATCTCAACGCCTTTAGATTCTCGCAAAATATCTCAGAAAGTACTAGGAAGATGTCCATGAGATTAACATTGTTTTCCTGTGGATGTATTTTGGCTCACAGCCTGTTGAGTGTTGTCTGGTCCATGGGTATCCCTTTCCCTGCAGAGCTCCCCAAGCCCTGTGTTGGGGGCCACGTTCATCAGTCACTAGCCACATTGGTAAACTGAGGTCTTTAAAAGTTAGAATACCTTTTTTCTTCTGTGTTTTTTTTTTATTTTAAAGCACCTACCAGTACAGATACTTGACTTTCAATTCTGAGCGCTCAGTTCCCGAGGGGCGAGTTCAGGAGAACCTGCTGATTTCAAGCGCTTCTGTGGCTTGTTCAAAGTCACAAAGCAAACCAGCTGAGCTTGAAATGGGGTCTCCTAATCGGTGTGGTGGTACCTGCTGCTGTGATTTTGACTCTGAGAGGATGGAGAAGTCACAGCAGCTGTGCAGAAGCCACTCGCTCAGCCCGCGGGAGCTGCTGGGGGGCAGAGCAGTGCAGGGTGATGGGAAGTGTGCTTTGGGCTGGGCTGGTGCGTGTTGCCTGTGTGACAGATGCCTCAGAAGTCTTTAAAAGAAGGAGATACTGGCTGAATGGGAAGATGAGTCAGTGGGTAAAACCCCAGGCTTGTGGTGCACAGGGGTTCTCTTCAGGTCTGGGATGCTCGTACTTCCCCTTGCAGACATACCGAGAGCGTGCACAGTTTCCATTCTTCTGTCTTCACATTTCTCAACCTTGCAGCCCAGGACTGTGGTTCACAGGACATCTTTTGTCCCGTCCTACAGCACCACTGTCCATGATGGGGCATCCTCTGGTCCATGGTGGAGCATCCTCTGGTCCGTGGTGGAGCACCCTCCCATGGCAATGCTCTTTCAGAGGAAGAACCATTTGGTTGCAAATCTTGCCTGGACAATTTGCCATGCATAGCTGAGTGATCCAGGTGTACCCACAGTAACTCCTGGGAGTGGGGAAGGCTGGCAAAGAGACACTCACACCTTAAAAGTTTTCAAAAGCCCTGTGAGGATTGTTTTCTTCCTTTTTTTCAGCCTCTGGGTAGTTTTCTGTCTTGAGGGTAAGGACTGACTGGTGCTGGGTTAACACGGTGTGCAGATATTTAGAGATAACAGTGGTTTGGTGCTGAGGTGAGTTTTCTGTACGTTAAGTATAATGTTCAATTTCTTTTGTTACAGATGGAAGAAAAACGACGCAAGTACTCCATCAGCAGTGATAACTCAGACACCACTGACAGTAAGACCTTTAATTCAAAGCTTTGAACAAGATTCACCTCCAGCGGGGAAAATGCTTGAATAATTACTTTGCAAAGATTGGAGGAAGCTGCATTTACTGGGAAGTCCCTGCACAATGAATTGTGTGCAGGGCTGGGTTTGTCAGAAACGCAGCAACAAGCTGATACCAATTTATTTAAACACTTGGCTGTGGCTCCTCTTAACTGATGAGAGTGTCTCCCTCGTGTGAGGAGTCTGGGCGAGGAGAGCTGCTGATTGCAGATCTGCTAACAAAGCAGCAAACACCCTTTGTAGATGAGTTGTCCTTTCCTGTGAGCTGCAGCCTGAGACTAGTTTGCTCTTGATTTGGGTCGTACGGGGGAAAGGGAAGTTTTTATTGGAGTCAGAGTAAAATTGGAGCCGCATTGTTCCCTTTTGCGAGCTGAAGAGTGATGTGGGAAAAGGGATAAAGCTCAAGCCAGCAAAACTTGCAAGCCCACGCTTGCTTTTCAACATCTACCTCACTTCATCCTCGTTCAGGAAGGCACAGGAGCATGTGCTCAACAATAAACATGTGCAAATGTGCTGAATTTTGGCTATAAATAGAGCACTTTCCTCTCCCACTTATCCCAGGGTTTCACCCACTGCAGACATACCGCAGTGCCTCGGTGTTCAGAACCCTCGAGGCACCAGCCTAATCCCTTGTCTGGGCTCCAGAGTTTCTTACTAGTTGCTCTTGGTCTTTTACAAATGTCACAGTAATTTCATCTGGGCCGTGCTGGGAATTTGCTCTCCACACTTTACAGGATCTGGCTGCTGGATACCCGAGAACGAAAGGGACTTTGCTAAAGACACTAAACTTCTGGGCCTTTTCCTAACAGGATGATGGGGAGATTACAGGGGGTTATGGAAAGGCTGATCTTGCTGGGTTTGGCTGCCGTTCCCACAGCTTCAGCCAAAAAAATTGTCAGTGTGAGAGGAGTTTGCACCAGCACTGCCGACAGGAACCTGCTGTTGGGCTGCTGGCGGGGACCCCCATCCTGCTGCAGCCCTGGGGGGGCCTGGGAGCTGAGCTGTGCCTACAGAAAGTGTTTCAGGCTCTGTCAGCACCACTGGCTTCTCGTAAAACGAAACGTCTCTATCTCAGAAAGGGGTTTGTTTTGGAAGCTGTGCTTCAAACTTCCCATCTCCTAATCCCCAGATGCTCAAAGGCTTACGGAGCAGCTCGTTGGCTTCGCTGCCTTTCAGGGGTAAGGCATCTTTAATCATGGCATTAAACAACATGGCCTTATCTCTGTTGGGCTTGGATATTTATGCTGCAGGTGATATCTAAGCTGTTGACGAAATGCTCTCCTGCAGGATGATTGTAAACAGAGTGGTGACCATCTTTCCTTATTCTCTGCCAGGAAAGGGTGGTAGTGGTGTGTTATCCAGGTTTGCATAGTTGTAGCATCACACTGTAGCTTGAAACGAGGGGGCAAGGTGGAAATTAGTGGCTCAATCTCTCCATAAAAGCTGTGGAGCTGCTGCTGCCCTCCTTTGAGCAGCTCACTGAGTAAAGCAGCATGTCCATGTGGCTGCAGCATAGGGATGTCTGCTGTGGGCTTTGCCTGCACCGTCCTGTTATGCACTGAAATGCTATAAAAAAGTCATTTATATGGAGCCCTCTTTAGTGACATCTGTCTTGACACTGCAGTGAAAAAAACAGCTGTCTTTTGGGAACAGGTGATGCCCCCACATTTGGTTTTCATTTGATGAAGAACAGGAAAGTGTACTGCAAGTAAAGAGTGCAAGGTGAGCTGGTGCCTCGTCCCCTGCCAGCAGAAATAGGCATGTGGGATTTATCTGGGCTCAGTTGCCTGAGCTGGTGAAGGAACAGACATTTCCCATCGCAGTGGTACTGCACCCTGATCCCTTGGGTCAGCTCAGCTCCTGGCCAGAGCCCTTCCTCATGTGCAGGGCTCCATCGTGTTTGGTCATTGATTATGTGCAGTGTTGTTTCCTCCTATTCAGGATAAAAGGATAAAGTCAGTGGTAAACTGGACTGTCATAATTTTTATACAAAAATTCCAATAATTAGTTTGTTATTTATTATTAACAAATATGGGTTGGAAATAAAGATCAGTAACGTAATGGTCCCAGAACATTTTGGGCTTTAGCTACCCTTGCCTTACAGAGGTGGTAGCAGTGGTGATGTGATGATATTGCTGCAGTGAGGATGATGAGAGATCATTCATAATGCTCCCTGAGGAAAGTATTCCCAAATCTCAAAGCAAATACTCTCTTACTACTGAAAAGTGTAAAGTGCCTTTGCTTGATGTGTTCTGTTGTGTGGTTCCCAGTGGATGCTGAACTGCACACAGCTTGGGAATTCTTAGTCGTGGTGTGGGCAGAGGAGTTTGACCCAATTTTGTCAGTAGTTTTGTCCATGGGCTCTGAAGTCCATGAGCTGTTCAGATACCTGTCTTTAAGCATCCTTGGTAGAAAACTTTTATCTCCTTAATTCCTAATCCCAATAGACTCCTGATTCCAGGAATGAGCCCTGGTTCATTCCCTCTCAGAAGCCTGTCTTACTTGTGACTCTGGGTTTCTCATTTCTGATGTCTGCATTTGAAAACAGTGTTTTTAAATTTCAGGGGCCTCTATTTCATCATCTACATCATCATCAGTAGCAGGAGTGATGTTAATGTGTTTTGGTGAGGTACCCTGGGGTGTGCACAAGAATAATGCCGTGTCAAGGTGTTATTGCCTCTTAGTGCTGACCCAGAGTGTTGGTTGAGACTGTAGCAGTGGGGCTGGTGGCAAAGATGTGGAAAAAACTTTTTGACTCTTTTCCGGGTAACCTGTCTCTGTTACCTCGTTGCAGGTCACACCACATCCACCTCCAGATGCTCCAAAATTCCGAATACCAAATCCCCCTGGTCACGGCAGAAGGAGAAGAAGCCCTCTGAGGTATGTGGGCTTTCAGGCTTTTGCCAGAGGGGGGGGTTTCCCATGGCACTGAGCTTGCCCAGATGTGGCAACCAGCGTGCCCGTGGCTGGCTGTGGGCAGTGGGTGCCAGGACAAGGCATCTCCAGGAAGGCAGAGCCACAGCTCCTGACAGTGGTGCCAACCCCAGCTCTGCTTGGAGGGAGCAGGGGGGGAAACCCAATGGGCATCTCTGATGAAGGGTGTGGGGTCCTTGTGCCCACTCCACCCCTGTTGAGGCAAGTAAACGTGGGTTGAGTTTGGTGGGACTGGGAGGTCCTACAGTTTTGGGGTGTCTGTGTGCCAGGGTTCCCTGGTTTGGGTGCCCGCCTGGGTGCCCTTTCGATAGTGGCACAGGTCACAGCACTGATGGCAGGGGAGGGTGACGTGGAGGCTCCTCCCCGTGAACAAGTGGGCAGCACAGCTGAGTTGCAGATCATGTTGTGTTGGTTTCCTCCTGTCACGGGGCTCAAGGGCATTAAGCCGAGGCTGTCGGTGTCTGACCTTGCCCGCAGGGTTTTCCCGGCTGGGACGGGCAGTGCTGCCCACCCTGGGGACACTGCCCAGGTTCCCCTGCCAGCTCTGAGTGCAGGGTCTGGGACTGGGGCGGGAGCAGCTGTGTGTCCCCGGGGCTGTGGTGGAAGGGACAGTGCTGTGCCCTGTTTTCCTTGTGTGCCTCGGATACATTTCCACGAGCCATGGAAACTACAGCAGGCATGAGCTGCTGTTGTAGCAACCACAGTGTTTGGCACTGGTCATCTTCATTTCAGCAGCAGCCTGAGCAAAGCCAGAGGGACATCGTTCTCACATTCCCTTCCCTTTGGACCAGGGTCTGGAGTCAGACAGAGCTAAGTTTAGAGGCAGGTGAAGCTGGCATGGCTAATGTGAACTCCTTCCCAAGCTCCCCCCGTTTCACCTCTCCTGATGCTGTGGCCTGGTGAGCACAAACCTCTGTAACATCCTCCTTTTGCATCAAGCTGAGTAGAGATTTTGAGGTTTTCCTGTGGTCACTGCATGAATTACAGCTGCACTTGGTTTTTTACTGCTCTGACAGGTTTACATTGATACATCTTAAGTGTTGGTGAAGGACAGAGACTGAAAAAGTCCAAGTTGTTTGTGCCGTGGGAAAAGAGAGGGACTGGAAAGCTGTTAGGACCAGCTGAGGTAGTTGGAAACACTCCAGAGAGCAAGAACCAGGGGTGCAGATGTCACTGGCTGCTGACAAGGCTGTTAGAAAGTTGAACATTAGCACTGGTTATAGATGTGTCTCGATACGGGTCAGGGGGTGATTTTTGTGAGGTGAATCCTCCCAAGGAAAGTGAAGCATTTAGGGTACCTCCTCCTCCTCTGGCACCGTTATCCCTCTCTGAAAAAAATGCTCACCCCTGTGCCTGATGTGCCCATAAAGGCCTGGGGTGAGCCCTTCAGGTGCTGTCAGGAGTCCCTAAGGTGGAGATGCCCAGTGTTAGACCGGGTTAGATGTGACAGGATGTGATTCATGCATCAGGACAGTGTGATATGTGCCACCCTGCTGCTGCCCAGTAAAACTTTCCTCCAAGAGTTGATGCATCTCTTTACTGCATCGGTGGTACAGACACGCTTTTGCTTATAATATGAATTAGTTTAATCAGCCATCTAGGATTTTACCCAGCTGCTAATGAAGTTACTGGATATAAATCTAAGACTCCAAGTGAAAATGCTTCTGGACTTGCTGAAGGATGGTCAGACCTGGATCCAAGTTGCTGCTCAACAACAGCTGGAGTGAAAACTAGATCTTAGTCCATGGCACCCGGGGAGACGTCAGATGTGGTGCCTGTGGAGGGCCAGGCTCATCCCTCTGCTTCATGCTCTGTTATGCCCTGAGGAGGATTCTCAGTGAAATGTAGCTCTGGAACAAATAAAGTGGAGCAAAAGCTGAACAGTGCCCAACTTAGCAACAGTTGGGACAGAAAGTGAACCTCTGTGGCTTATCTGAACTGAAACTCCAGGGGAATTTGGGAGGCGATGTGTGATTGCTCAAGCTGGAGTGTGGCCAGGATGCTCAAGCTGACAAACCATCTTTGCAAAAGCGTGGTGGGAACACAAGCACATGGAGCAGTCCAGGTCTCGGCCGTGCTCCCCTTGCCCTCCATCGCCCCTGCGGCTCCTGTGTCCAGGTCTGCTGGAAATCAGCTCCAGGTGGAACTCGGGGATCGGGACAGAGTGTGTGAGGTTGGACACAGGATTGCCTCAAGATCTGCAGCAGTGCAGGGTGGTGGTTTGGAGGTCATTCCAGTATGGATTTCTTCTACAACAGCATCTTCCAAAATCTTCCACGAGTGACCCAATGTCTGCTGTTCCTGTGATCAGCCGTGAACCCATCTGGTCCATGTGTGGGATCCACTGCCTGTCATCTGTGACATGCTGCAGGGCTTGGCACATCCTTGTAGGAACCGTGGAGGATTTCAGGCACAGACTGGGATGGGCATCATGTCCTGCTGGAGCAAATACTGAGAAATGTAAAATGTGAACCACACCACTGTCAAACTACTTCACATGAAATGGCGAAGTACCTTTCTCTTGTCCATCCCACTGAGGATGGAAACCACAGGAGGGTAATAGGGAGAGCAGGATGAATGTATTATCAGATGTTGAACCCCCAGACATTTGGGTCTGGACAGATCTTTTCAAACAATAACTCAAACTCCAGTTTTACAGGTGGCTTTTATTAGATTTGTCAAGAGCTGCAGTGGGTGCAGGCGTGTCCTGAGGGATGGTGATGCTGGAGGATGGGCTGGTGGAGCAGGACCCACTGGCCTCTCCTGCCCCTCTCCAAGTCGTGTCCCCGTTTCTCTGGGAGCTGCTGTCCTAGAGAAACATGCATTCGCCCTGACAACCCAGGCAGGAGATAAAAAAATCAAAAGCATTAGTGTTACATAGTTATTAGTCAGGTCAGGGGGTGATGTTTATTATGAAAGACTCTGTGAGAAGGGATTAACTATACACATTAAAAACCACCCGATACAAGGCATCTGGAAAAACAAGCTTCTTACCATGGAAAAGTACTGAGCTGTTTGTAAACATCCGCGAAGGGGCCATTGCCAGGGAGGGTGATTATATTTATCTGTGCCTGTCACGGGGCTCTGCCCGGGCTCTTTCCTGATGTGTCCCAGGCACCAGGCCTCTGTCTTGGCTGTCTCCCTTGCAGAGGTGACAGCCGTCCTCCCATGCCCCTTCCTGGGCAGCAGAGCCTTTGGGGCTAAGCCTGATGGTGCCCCGGGCGTGGGCATGGCTCTGCTGCCCTGCTTCTGCCTGAAGGCAGAGGATGGACGTGGGCAGCTGCCAGCAGCTTCTTGCATCTGCAGTGATAGCAGTCTACCAATCTGGTGATTTTAATTAATCTCATTAGAGCTTGGATTCAGACTGAGTGTGGTGGCTGGTACCCATCCCTGGGTCCCTGCGAGGAGACGCCGGTCGTGCTCCCTGCCCTGGGAGCTGGATGGAGGGGATGCTCGCTCAGGTCCTACCTGTCATGGCTCTGAGTCTGCAGCAGGGAGTAAGATGTGCCTGAAGTGTGCATTTCTGCTTGTGTTGGTGGCACATTAGCACAGTCCTGCCCCTGGCTGTAGGGCTGCTGGGGACGTGAGCACAAGGCTTGCTGGTCTGACTGCAGTCATCAAGCCTCTCTGCTGTTCCTGACAGGGAACAGTTGTCAGTGTCTAAGGAGAGAATATAAGAAAAGGCAAGTGTGTAATGATAGTAGCCGGTTCTATCTGCCAGCTCCCAACCATCAGCAGCCCGGGGACTCCCTGGGATGCTGCCTCTGAGTCACTGCCTGAACCGCTGTGTTCGTCATTAGCTCCAGAGCTATTTGAGATCCAAAATGCTCACCTGCGCTGCTGGAATACATTGTGGAGGGACAAAAGCCTGCATTTTTGTGCAAACCACCTGCCTGACAGCGCTCCAGCCATCCCCTTTCTCAGCTGGAGAGGAGAGCCCTGCACAGCCTCAGCTCTGCTGCTCATCCCACCGGACATCCTCATGGCCCTTCTTCTTTGCTCGGGACCTTCAGGAGGCGAGGGGAGACCACAGCTGCAGGCAGGGCTCAGGATGAAGGGGAAACCACAAATTTATACAATTTACATTATTTTCTGCTTGCCTTGTTTAGATGTTACTTCCATGTTTTGAAAGATGCCTTTTCATATCTCTATACAAGGTTTTAACTCATTTAACAAACATCCTCGTTGTTTCCCTTCTAAAAAGTAATTATTCATGCATTGGATCATGGTTTTTTCCCCCTGCACTAGGTATATAATGTGATTTTAGCTGTCCATGCTTGGAGAAGAGCTTTTATGAGTATGGCCAAGCAAGACTGGACAAGCTTTTATTGGGCTGGATGAGAAGATCTGTCTCTGTTGAAAGGTTTGACTGCAGTGGCTTTGTCGGTTTTCCCATGCTGGCACGGGGATAACAGATTAATACCATTGTCTTCTGAATGCTGAGAAGGGCCAGACAAAAATGCTTCTTGTTCCTATTTTAAGTTCTGTTGTTCATTGGATCTTTAACATCCAGCATTTCGAGAGGAAACGAGACTAAATGAAGAGATAGGAGGCTGGCTCCCAAATGGACACAGGAGTTCAGGATTTTTCTCCCCACAGGCAAATATTATTGCTGGTTGCACACACACTCCAGGCACTGTCACATTTCAGAGCCTTGCTGCCGAGTATCAACGCTTCTCTCATTTCAGAAGGGACTGGAAAAATGTGATATAACAGCAGGGAAGCAGGGCTGGGAGTCTAGAGGGGAGTGGGGCCGGGCACGGAGGTACCGTCTCAGGCTGATATGAAGACAGTTTGTACAACCAAAAACTATTCCCAGGGCTCCCATTGTTCCCGTTGTTTTCTCTTTCTCCAAAAAGCCTTGTGACTCATGAGCTACAACAAACAACTTTGTGCTTCAGAGAGTGAAGGGCTAACAGAGCCCACTGGAAGTGAGGAGGGAGCTGGAGACTGCCTTAGTCCTGGTGCAGATGGAGGAGGGTGGTTATGGCAGGGAGGGTAGCAGGACACAGCTGCCAGGGCTGCAGTCAGGGGGGAAAAAGAGTGTTGAGCCAAAACCTGAAGACAACCTGTTATCTCACTGTCAGAAAGCTCTCCCACATCCCCATGTGGTGACCTGCTGCTGCCCATCCTTTGGAGCACCCAGTGCCTGTGCCTGCTGTGGCAAGGTCACCACTGTGAGATCCCACACAGCTACTGTGTGTGTGAGGGAATTGGGGGAGGATTGCAGGTCCCTTGGGTGATGGAGGGAATGGATCAAATGTGAGATCTCGGATGCAGGCTGTGACCAGTCCCTTCCCACCTCTCCCATCCACCCTCCCTTGTGACCTCAGTGTGTTTTCCTTCATGGACTTCATTTTGAACAACCAGCTTTGCTTCTCTTACATTTTGTACCACTGCCTTGCAGTGTGGAGTGCTTTGGAAAGGTTTCTTTTTGCTAAAACTGTTTAGCAGACAAAAAAAGAGATGTCAGTGCATATTTTTAAAAATGCCATCCTATCCCGGGACTGGGAGGAGGGGCAGAGCTTGTCCCTCCACCCTAAAGAGCAAGGTCTGAAAGCTCCAAGGTCAGCTGGGTGCAGATGGCAGGGGAGAATGTGTAACAGAATTCCTGCCAGCCCGGGAAGCCTTGTGTGCAGGGACACGGCCTGCTGGAGCCCATCTGTGTTCTGCTGAGCTGCCTGGTCCCTGCAGAGCTGGTTTTCTCCTGGGCTGGTTTGCAGCAGGCGCCCAGAGCCGGGTGATGCCGCGGCCGTGCCGCCTCGGCGGAGCGATGGGCCACGCTGGATCCAGCACAGCAGTGCCCGGGCTGGCTGCTGCTCTAAGGGCTAATTATACCCAGTGCTAGACGAGTGTTTCCTTTCGTTTCGATTTAAAGCCCAAAACAGCTCCGTCTTTTTGGCTCCCTCCCAGCAGCCGGTTTCGTACGAGCGGAACGTTGTTACCACGGGATCCGAATTTGGTGGTTTTGGGTGGGTATTTGGGGCTAAGGGGATAATTGGCAGGCTCGGACCTACAGAACAGTCGCTGGAAAAGCTGAGCCCTTGACAGAGCACGTGGAGTGGGAGCTGAATGATGGGGAGATTGTCAGCCACTTCGCTAAGAGGGGTGTGTGAATGAATCAAAGAGCCTGGAAATCGATGCAAGGATTGCACGGAAAGGTGGTGGAGAGGCTCTGAGAGGGGCTGGATGGTGATGGGGGAGAGGCAGAGGAGGAGGAGAAGGATGCTGGAAAGCGGCACAGCCTGGGAGCCCTTTGCTAAGAGAGGGATGGAGTTTCCAGTGCCCATCATCCTTCCTGTCATGGCAAGGCACCGTGTGCCTGGGCATCTCCTCCCAGGAGTAAGTGTTTTTCTCTGAGGTTGTTCAAGTGTTGGACAAATTGCTGCTGGTCCATGGAGGGCTCCTGGAGGTGCCTCACAGCTGTTGCAGGGCACAGGGAGAGGCTGCAGGGCTGTGTCTGGTGGGAGAAGCAGCAGATCCTCGCCAAGGTGGAGCAGCTGAAGGACGAGGCACTGGGGGCTCAAGGAGGAGCCAAATCCAACCTCTGCCTTGCAGGTCTGTGCCATACCCACAGTGTCATCCTTCCAGTGCCAGGCTGGATCCAGGTGAAGCAATAGGCTGTCAAAATCAGAGGATGTGTTACATTTTATTAGCTCTTTTTCTTTTTGAGAGATAAAATCAATATAGCTTTTGCCTCAGAACAGCAAATTACAGAAATAACAAGTGACACTGATGTATCATTTGGGAATGTGATGGCTTTGGTGTCCCAGTGACTTCTCACCTTCCCAGGTTGCTGGGACTGGCTCTACTAGTGAGGCAGGCAGTCCAACACCATGAACTGCTGGGCTGAAAAGTTGGGGAAGTAGCAAAGATGGGTAATCCAGATGCCTGGCCTGTGAGATATGAGGGAGAGGGAAGTTTTCTCCATGTGCTTTTTTTTGCCTGGGATCTGAGACTGCACAACTACGCTGACCCTGACTCCGTGTCCCTCTCATTTGGCAATATGAAGGCAAAAATATCTTGGGATTTTGCAATTTAATGTTCTTTTTCCTCATCTCTAAAGCTGACACTAGCAAAAGGGGAGGCTGGCCCTGGGCATCAGTGTGATGCATCTCTGAGCATCCCTAAACGTGCCTGAGATCTCTGAGCAAGCAGAGGCAATAAAGGAACATCTTGGTTTGGCCTTTCCCACTGCTGGCAGATCGATAGGCAATAACCTGGATCCTGCTGCCAGGCTGGAAGGGGAGGACAGAGCCTGGCCAGGGCTGTGGTGGTGGCAGGGGGAGCAGGGTGCAGGGCAGCAGACAATTCATCTCCCACGACCGGGGGAGAAACAGTAAACACTCCTATTGAGGGAAAATTGCTTGTTTTCTGGTACCCAACTTTTTCTTCACCGCCAGGTCCTCGGTTCATCAGTGCCCAATTTATCCTTTATTTGGTTTTCATAAATAATTCAGAAGAGTTTGAGTAGAATAATTGAGTCTTTTCCCAACCCTAATCCCAGACAATTCAAAACAAAAAGACATTTAGATTACAATTTGAGCGTATTAGCTGTTGGGAGATTTCCAGACAACTGATCTGCTTTCCTTTACAATTTCTGCGCTGTTCTATCATTTCTAAAGTGTTCTGCTTTGATAGTTAATAATTTGAGCATATCCAGTTCTTCATGAAAAGACAGAGGCGTCGCTGTGATAAAGTGCGGGCGCGCGTGCTGCCGTCGGAGGGGCGAGCTTATCTGTTTTCCAAGAAGGACTAAATAAATGAAGTAGTGAGATTGCAAATCCAGCCCGCGATGCTCCTTATCTTCAGGGAGATAGATACAATCGTGCTTATTTGGCTTAAAATTAAAACTAAGCTGCCTGTGCCGACGCGAGCTGAGAAGCCAGAAGGGATGAATTTGGGGAAGACTTAATGCGGGAAAACAGGAGCCTGGGTTCTGCACCGTGCAGAGGGGAGGAATTATACCGAGGGCTGGTCCCATTGTTGCGTTTTCCAGTGCCCAGGCTCTGAGGTTCTGGAGGGTTTTGTGTTTGCTGTGTGTGTTGGGAAGCATTGGTAAGGCTGAGCCTTGTTCAGAGCAGTGGTGAGCAGCAGAAGGCTGCCCCAGGGCACTTGGACTGCTGGAGACATGACCCCAGCAAAGAGCTGAGAGCACTGAAGTAGTTTCCTGATAGCTGTAAGCAAAGGAAAATGAGTTAAGCTTGTGACACGAGGTTTGTATGGAGCTGTTGTGTTGCCTACCCATGGATGGCAGCCCTGGGGGTGGCCGGGGCTCCCCAGTGGTGCTGTCAGCTCCTCCCCGGGTTGGTTGCATGACATGTTGCAGACTTCTCCATCTCCCTCTTCATCAGTAGGAGGAGGGTGATGGACCAGGTTTTTGGTTTAGAAGAGCTGTTGGGTGCCCCACACCTTTGGAAACCATTCCTACCTGGCTTTGCCCACAAATCCCCAGGGCACGTGTCTCCAGAATGGTGTTTTCCGTGACACCATTGTGCTGGTGCCAGGGGAAGTTTAGGCTGGAGATTAAGAAAACTTTCTTCACTGGAAGGGTGGTTAAACCCAGGGCTGTGGTGGAATCCTCACCCCTGGAGGTATTCAAAACACGTGTAGATGTGGCACTTGGGGACATGGGTTAGTGGTGGCCTTGGCAGTGCCGGGTTAATGGTTGGACTCGATGATCTCAGAGAGCTTTTCCAACCTGAGTGATTCTGTGGTTCAGTGGTTCTGTGGTGCTGGTGGCCAGGGCAGGGAGGTAGCACTGGTCCCCATGCTGCCCTCAGCCTGTGTGGTTAGGGCACAGGGGAGCATCTCATCCACCAAAGCCAAGTGCTCCAAGGAAGCGACACTAACTGGGGTTTGCATTGTCCTCATTGGAACTGGGCACCAAAACTGGGTTATGAGGTGGTGTTTGCCCAAGCTGTGACCTGTCAGTGTAGGGCTGGCAAGAACAGGGTGTATTTCTCCCTGTCTTGTAGAAAATGAGCTTCAGCAGGATTCCTGTGCTTGTTTGGATACTCAGACACAGCACTGGAAGGACTGTGATATCTCCCATATCCCTTCTCATGTTTAATTAATGCCTATTTTAATTTTTTTTTTAAATCTCTCACACTGGCAGTGTATTAAGAGGTTACTGTAGTATCTCTAATGATGCTTTTGTAGCACACAGAGACTTAAAGGACCATGATCTTTCCCAAACTGAGCCTAATTCTGCCTGTAGTATATAGGCTGTTAATTATGTTTGTTGAAGGATGCACTGAGACTGTCTGACCAATTCAAATCGGGTTTATATAGGCATGGTCAAAAATGTCTCCAAGCAGCTGCATCAGGAGGAAAGCACCAGGAAAATTCAGAGGTCCCAACATAGCAAAGGTTGTTTATATATTGTATTTAATTCTAATTGGGTTAGCAGCTGAGACTCTGAGGATTAAACAAACTGACCTAAATACTGGTCTCAGTGGTCTTAGTTAATGTCTAGTTTTGTGCATCTCAGCCGATTTGGGTTCCCCAATACTGTCCAAAGCGTGTTATTTTTGTATCAAAAATGTGGAACTATATTGTATTATTTCTTGTGGTTCTGACACAGCAATACTCATTTGGAGAATAGACTCTGTGAAGAGATTAAACAACATCTGAAGAAAACATCTGATCCATCCTGGCCTCGTGGAAGGAATGCAGAAGTAGCAGGGATGGAGTGGATGGAGCGAGATGGTGTCCAGGCAGGATTGCTGGCACTGGCAGTTATTATTCCAGCTAATAGCAGATGGTAGAGAGGAGAAATCATCCATTTTCATTTACAATTTATTTTTATGCTGCAAGAGGCAGGATTGCTCGAGTCATTGCTGTCAGGCAACCCTCTGGAAGGAAAACCTTATTTACCGTGAGGGATATTTTTGGAATGAGTTTTTCATCCTAGTGTATTGGGAGAAGATGCTGCAGGGCCAGCAGTGAGATGGAAAATGAGCCCATTCACTGACTGTAGGACTGGATGATTTTCCTAAAGGAGGGGTCCAGTGTTGATCTGACAAGGGTTTTTTTGGGTCAGGACACATCTCGGTGTGTTTGGCTGTGGATGTGTGAGCAGCACCTAGATTACCTTTTAGCCAGTTATTTTTCACCTTTAGCTTTTGATTGTCCCTGCTCAGGGTGATGAGGGGCCATGATGGGCACACAGAGGTGCTTGGGGCAGTGAGGTAACATGACAGGGACATGAAGGTTCTCAAGGTGATGAGGTAACCACGATGGACAATGAGGTGACATGAAGAGGACACAAAAATGCTCAGGGTCATGAAGTGATGTGATGGGGACATGAAGGTGCTTGGGATGATGTGCTCTTTGTCTCCCACAGCTTCATTCATGTCAAGAACATAATTTCCCTTCTCCCAGGAGGGCTAAGTGCAGAGAAGCCCAGTTGCAGGACATCCCTTGGCATTTGGGCAGATATTTGTGTGGCTACATTGAAACCATCAATCCCCTAAGAGAAGGCAGCCTGTTTCTTTAGTTTAATCCTAGTTTTTGGATTAAAAACTAGGATTAATCCAAGTTAATGTCTCATGGGAACTCACACCTAGTGGCTGGATTTCCTGACTGCCCAGTTCGTGGGACCTCGGAAGGGTTGTGGCTGCAGGGCTTGGGCTCTCAGCACTGCCTGGCTGGAGGGGAGTCCCTGCCTGTGTGCCGGTGTTCTCCTGCCCAGACCTCACCCTGAAGTGACACAAAATGACACCCTGAAGCCATACCACTGCTGATGCAAACCCCCAGGACATTTCCCCAGGACACACGTGCCCCCAGCCCCTGCCAGACCCCTTCACTCAGGATGGGTTTTTCTCCGGTGCAGGTTTTCCGTACGGACCTGATAACAGCCATGAAGATCCCTGACTCCTTCCAGCTGAGCCCTGACGAGTACTACGTCCTGGCTGATCCTTGGAGGCAGGAGTGGGAGAAGGGTGTCCAGGTGCCAGCGAGTGCCGAGGCCATCCCTGAGCCTGTGGTCAGGTGAGTGAGCGCTGTCCCCTCTGCGGGGTCCCCTCTGCCTTGGTGGGGTGCACACCATCTCGGGGGGCATGCAGAGGTGATGCATGGGAACCTGGGCTTGCACAGGGATTCACAGGGACCTCCCACCACACCCTGAAAAGTCCCTCTTGTGTGCCTGGCTTTTTTTGGGCAGTGGCCAGGCGGGCCAACTCCCTGCTTCCTCTTGATCGGGGAATTTTAAAAAAGATGTGATAAAATCAAAGAGAGAATAAAAAAGTACCAGCAGAAAACCACCCAGAACTCCAGCCTCTGCCTGGCTGGCTGATGCCTCTTTGCCTAGAAACACGTGGCTGTACCGCTGGTATTTCACGGCAGGGGAGCAGGAGTTGGCCCTTAAATTAAAAACTTCCCTCTTTACTATGTTTGTGTGGATTGGGAACGTGCTGGGCATGCTGAGATTCAGGGCTTGGGAAAAGGAGCCCAGCGAATAGAGAAGCATCTCCCAGACCTTGTAGAGACGACGTCTGTCAGCCGAGATCGGGGGCTCATTAGCTATTTTAAAATAGGGAACTGGGTTTTAAAATAGACACTTAAACAGCTGCTCAGGCAAAAAAGAAACGTGGGGGAGCTGCCACCCGCTCGATATGTGTGTGGGATTGTCCCAGGGCAGTGGCCAAAGCTGTGGGGGAAAGGCTGGTGCTGCTGCTGGGGTGAACCGGGCAGGTTGGGAAGGGACCCCAAAACTCTCGGGGTCAGACCCGAAACTCCCCGCAGGGTTTGCAGGAGCTTTGGAGCTCTCATGTGTTCCCTTCGTGACGTGTGACAGCGGGTGTGCATCCTGCAGGGACACTGGTGGAGCATCGTGCCCGGGTGCTGCTGGGGTTGCTCGTGGGAGCAGGGAGGCTGCAGGGGGGGTGTGTTTTGCCCAGGGATCCCGGCAGGGAGCAGAGGCCGGCGGAGGCTCCGCTTGTCCCACAGCAACAGCAGCTGCTGCTGCAGCTGCCGACCCCGCTCCTGAAGTAAACTTTTGTGTATGCTCCCCTTCCTCCCCCGGGAAGACAGAGAAAGAAATGAAACTTTAATGAGTCTGAACACATCAAAAGGGAAGTTGTAAAGGGGGCTGTTGAGTTGATTTAATCCTTGGGAAAAAAAAAAAAAACACCAACCCCAAACCGAAAAAAAAAAAAGCTGGGGGGGGGAAACCTGTGTGTGTGTAATATCTTTTTTTAGTTGTCTTTGATAGCTAACCACAGCCTGGCTTTGCCAGTGCTCTGCTCCCCAGCTGAGGGCTCGTGCCGGGGCTGTTTCCAGCTGAAAAGTGATCTTGGTGCTGTCCGGGCTGGCAGTGCCCATTTAGATCCAGCCTGGCAGTGGCTGCCTGTGGGGTGGGGTTTGGCATCCCAGACCTGGCAGCCAGGAGCTGCCAGGGCACAGGGCAGGCTGAAAATGTGCCCTTCTGCTTGTCTCTAAGCTCTTGATTTTGGGGGTCCTGGGGCAGCTCTGCCACTGCCATGTGTTCCCATGCATGGATATTCCTAGAGTTAGTCCTGGTGCAGGTCATCCCTCCCATGTCCCCATCCCACTCTGTCTCGCTCTGGCACCAGCCCTTTCCTGATATCTTTCACATTTTTTAGGCCACTCTTGTGTCTTCTCTCAGTCCTCTCCTCAAGACAAAGCAGATCCATTTATTTTAAGTTACCATCAAAGGTTGTGTTTTCTGGAGTTGTGAACGTGTTTGTCAGTCTTGAGGCTTCCCCTGCTTTCACCCACACCACCACCACCACAGGGACATGCCCACGGCTTCAGGAGGGGACAGCCCACTCACCTTGAGTGTGAGGTTTCACTTCCACCATCGGATTCTCCTCTGAAGAATTTCCCAGTTCTTGGGGTAATTTTGCTTATGTGATTATTCTCAATCTCGGCACGATTCCATAATCCTTGATGCATTGCCTCCTGCCATGGTTCCAGCTCTTTCTTCAGTTCCTCAATACCATTTGGCGTTCAAGCCTTTCTCTCCAAAGAGTTTGTTTTATTTTTGAAGTCTGATAATGTGTATCGTGGATATTAGAAAGAAATTCTTCCCTGTGAGGGTGGTGAGGCACTGACATAGTTGCTCAGAGAAGCTGTGGCTGCCCCATCCCTGGAAGTGTCCAAGGCCAGGTTGGACAGGGCTTGGAGCAACCTGGGCTAGTGGAAGGTGTCCCTGCCCGTGGCAGGGGATGGAACTGGATGATCTTTAAGGTCCTTTCCAACCCAAGCCATTCTATGGTTCTCAGATCTGACCCATTCTCTGTGACCTTTTAGAGATACTCATTGCTGGCTCCATCACTCCCAGCTAATCCCAGGTGGATTTCTGATCACTCCCAGCTAATCCCAGGTGGATTTCTGCAGCCCCTCAGGTTTTCCATTCCCTGCTCATCCCAGGCTGCTCCAGGGATGCTCTGGGGTTGTGCTGCTTACCCAAAGCCTTAGCTTCCTTGGAGTTCTTTCCTCTCTTGTTGCTCTGTCCGTCTGTCCTGCACCACGTCCCATCTGCCTGAACCATCTCTCTTTGCTGGCAGGACATCAATCAATCCTGAAGGACTTTTTCCTCAGACTGAAGCCTGTTTGGGATATTTTGCCTTCACTGGTGTGATGTGAGTGGAACGAAGAGCTCATTTTACAGCAGCATTAATAGCTGCACCTGGTTTGTGGCCATGATGCACATCCCAGGGGGACAGGCAGTGACATTGCCAGATTTGTTTTGGTCAGGACAGCATCTCTGCACATGCTGCTGTGCCACACCAGAAGGCACAGTGGGGACAGTATGCTTCTGCCAAGCAGCTCTCCCTCCAAAAGCATCCCTGCCCTCAGTGTTTTCCCACTTGGGTCACGCTGTGAGAGTTGGAGGTGGAGAGGGCAGCGTTGAACTGCCAGGGACGGTGCAGACTGCAGCTGTTTTCCTATCTCCAGGGTTAGACAACTCCCTCTTGCAGCTTGCCCTGCGTTGGAGAAATGTCAAGTGTTTTTTCACAAGAGATGACTGTATTTCATCTGCCTAAAGAGAGCAGCCTTAAAAAACCTTACAACTCCATTTACCTCCCTAGTTTAATTGCTTTAATTCACCCCAGTCTCTATCCCAGGTGATGGATGAGCAGGTACCTCTCTGGTTCCCCCTGAGCTGCTGCTTTTGCTCCCACCCTGTGGCTGCTGCCCCATGGCCTCAGCATCACTTTCCCCCTTTGCTTCCTAACTTTCCGTTTTCCCTATTCGAAACAAAAAAAAATTCACATAAACCCAGCAGATCCTCTCTGTGTGAGATATGGACTGTCCAAATTCCTTTAACCTGCTGAAAAAAATCCCAGCAGTGATGTTTTCTGTAGACTGGAAATGTTGAGCCCAGCAGTTGCTTCTCTTCCTCACTGTCGGGGCAGCACTTTGCTGTCCCCCCATCTCAGAGGTGTGACACAGCACCCTGCCCTTAGAGAGGGATTCCTATGGTAATCCAGTCCTAATGTCAATTCTGACAGCCACTTCCATGTGAAATTCCTAGAGGGAGGCAGCAGGGGGGAGAAGCCACTAGAGCCCCAGGAACTGGCGAGCAGGCAAGCACTGCCTGCAAAATAATACCCAGCCCATCATCCTGAAGCCCAGGGGTTTGGTTCCTGGGCTGAGCCATCACCAGCCAGCGGATTGTGCTGCAGAGTGTGTGGGAATTGCTTCCTGCTCCAGAGGTGGATCTTGTTCTCCAAAGGTGCTGCCGTTCACGCAGCCGCTGCTGCTCTTTTCATCTCCCGCCTGGGCGCTTGGAAACCAGCTCTCCCTGCCCGCACCCTGCCTCGAGGTTTTGTGCCTCCGAAGCTGAAAATTAGATTTTTGAAACGTCTTGTTTTACTGGAGCCTCTAAAATGTCAAAAGCTGGGGGTGAGGCAGAAGGAAAGAGCTGTATTTTAAGGAATGCTTTCCCCAGAAAGCAGCTGTCTCAAAATGCCTCCACTAAGAGCCACCTTAAACTCAAGGGTCCTTTCTAGGTTAGCACAAATCACGGTGCAGTTGTGAGGAAAGCGGTGGGGGAAGAGGTGCAGCATCTCTTGGCTTGGTGTCCCGGGAGACATGAGTGCTGCTGGGGGCCACCTGTGTGCCAGGGTCATTAGGCAGTGCAGGAGATGAGCTGTTTCCTCTCCATGATCATTTCTGGCTCATTGCTACTGAAAAGGGTTTTATTTTGTATGGTAACATGTCTGAGAATTGCCCAAAGCTTGAAGGGCTCCAGCATGGTGATAAAAGCTGCTGGCAGTCAGCTGGGAGCAGAGGAGTGAGTAGTGGAGGTGAGTTTCCCTCCCAACAGGCAGGCTGGCATCCTCTGCCCATGGGTCTCCTGGTCACCCACCTGGGATGTGTGTGGTGGTGACACTCCACCCCAGTGGTGACAGGACATTCCACCTGTGCTAGACCCCATTGCTGAAGGATCCCCACTGGCTTTTTGGGACCAGAGATGAGCCTCACAAGCCCCTGTGTGAGCCCTACAGTTATTTTACACTTGGGCAAAGTGAGGCATGGAGATTTACACCATAAGTCAGTTGTGGAGCCGGGTACAAGGTCCCAGTCTGGTGTGGGGTGCAGTTGGGTGCTGGATGCAAAGCTAGCCCATCTCAGCAGAGCTTGAGTTTAAGGATTAAGCAAGATAAAGTGTGGGTAAGAGTTATCACCAGTTTTGGAGCATTGGAGCTGTGGGTACCTCTCCTGTTGTAAATGGGAAGGAGATGCTTCAGATGAACTGTGTCTACCCAGAGTCACATTGTGATAAACCCAAGGGGAAAGTAGGCTTTGCTGGTTTGCCATGAGTGCTCGTAGGAGGCTGTGAAGCCCTTTTTGCACAGCGGGTGTGCCGGGATCAGACCCAGGCTCGTCCCTTCCCACTGGAGGCGATGCCAGTGCTGATGCTGGCGGAGTGTTGAGCTCACACAGCAGAGCACCCATTCATAAAGCAGCATCGTCTATGTGGGATTTTATGCACCTGTACAGGTTTTATTTCCTCCTTTATTTAATGATTTAATGCTTTTGGCATGTGGCTCCTTCCCCGGGCTGACAGGGATGTAAGCAGGATCTCGAGGTGGCTCTTGGATCTTGCATTAAGCCACATTAGTATGTGCTGTAGATTCTGTTTCCTGTGAATTTGCACACAGCGGGAGGACGAGCAGGAAGGCTGCTTCTTGCTGGCAGGCTTCCCAGATATTCTTGGCATTGCAGATCTATACTTGCATCGTCGCTGTGGCCCTGTTTTAACAGAAAACAGAAAGTGCTGTGGCAACAGGAAGGCACAACCTCGGCGAGTACCAGCTCGGCGATGGCGGCGGCACCGGCACAAACGCCGTCTGCCACGTCGCACGGGGGCTGTGTCCCTCCCCGTCCTCCTGCCTCAGGTCCCCTCTGCCTTTCTCCTCTGATGGCCACACACAGAGGTCAGGCAGCCCCTTGCTGTGCTGCTGGGCACACATCAAGGTGGTGCAGGGCTCCTGTGCCCGGATCATGATGGTGTGGGGCTGCCCAATTGGTGTTCATCTCCTTCGAGCTGTGCTGCTCTTTGCTGGACTCCAGTCCCATAAGGAGTTGCCTTCACATCTCCAGGAGTTCCAGCAGCTCTTTCAGAGGGTACACAGTTGTTGGCAGGTTGTGGTTTTGCAGTACCAGCATCACTGGAAGAGGATCCCCGAGGCGCAGGTCTGCTCGTGAGGAGCTGCTGGAGATGAGTGCACTGAGGCAGGGAGAACTAACTGGGGCACCAGTAGAGGGTTAGGACTGGGACACATCCCTGCCCCCCATCTGGCAGTGAGCAGACACCTCTGCTCATCCCAGCAGGGCTGGGTGCTGCATCCAGAACACGTGGTCCTGGGAGGGAGCAATTCCAGCCAAGGGACAAAATCCCCCTGGAGCAGCCTCTGCTGTGGTGTGGAGCGTGGTAGCCCGAGGAGCTGTGGCCAGGCTGGCCTGGCAGCAGGGTGGCACGGTGCAGATGTCCCAGCAATGTCTGGACGTCACCTCTCCCTCTCCCTGGCGTGCAGCAGGAGCCCTGGCTGGCAGCCAGGCTGGATCCTTGCTGCTCCCAGCCCGGGGAGGGCTTTCCAAGGCTGTGTTCAGTGTGTACTGCATGAACCAGCACACTTTGTTCTCGAGTGGTGAGATTGGACTTCCTTTCCTCGGTCGGCAACGCAGGCTGGCTGTTGACTCATCAGCAGCTTCCCTTGGGCTTTGCTGCAGAAGGGGCAGGCAGGATTCTGCAGCAGTTTGAGTAGCTTTTGGAGCAGAGCTTTTTTTTTTTTTTTTAACATAATCCTTTTTTTTTTCCTTCCCCCCCCCCTTTTTTTTTTTCCTTCCCTCCAGCTCATCACGAAAAATGTGTGAGTTTGGAGCTCGCAGATGGCACGGTGGTGATTTTACAAAGGGCTATTTCTCGGGTTGGTTATCCCCGTTCTGTGGCTGCCTGCCCTTAAATATGCCTGGGTTCTGGTATGCTCCAGAAATACGTGTACGCTTCCCTTTCAAGATCTGAGGCTGTGCTCTGATCAAAAGAAACGAAAATCCTGACTTCCCTGGGCCTAAATATTCAGATCACAAGCCCTGGGACGGGGGAGCGTGGGGAGAGGAAAGCTCGCTGCCTGCCCACTCCTGGGGACCCCCACAGGGACACCTGGCCACGGGGAGGACAGGCTGGCTGGTGGCACTGATCCAGGGCAGCAGAACAACCATCAGAGTTCCCTCTGCCACTGGCAAAGGGAGGATTCCAGTCAGATCTGCTCAGGAAACCCTTGTCCCTGCAGGCAGCGGGGAGGGATGGGCTGTGCACAGGGTGGTGTGTCCTGCTGGTGGTTCAGGCACCTGGTTTGGGACGGGGTGGAACACTCCCAGGACAGCAGTGGTGCAGAGGGCCTGGGCAATGCAGAGGGTGGTGCTGGTGCTGTGGAGGGTTGTGAGCTCATGCCCGGTGCCCACAAGTGCTTTGCAAAGGAGTAAGTGTGATTTACTCTGCCTCTTACTCGTCCTCAGCTCTGGTTTACTCTCTGCTTGACAAGTTCTTGTGTGGCCTTTCAGCAAGTCCTCACCTTTATTAGCTTGCTGTGGGAAATGTATTAATCCAGCCTGTTCTTACCTTGTTCCGAGCCACTTGGACTTTTATTTTGAATGTTTGCTAATCCTCCCAGTGGATGCCTGTGGTTTATACTGGATCCAGCACACAGAAAGTCAAGTGTATTTCAGCAGCAAAGGTATAGAATGAGTGAGCTTGATTTCCTACTGCTCTGTAACGAGGTTTACAGCTCTTGGGACCAACTCCAGTTTGGTACAGCTTTGGGAGCCTCCCCATCCCGCTCCATTGCCTCTGCTCCCCATCCAGAACCATGGATTTAGTGTCTAGCCAGGCAAACCCCAGCAGCTCTGGTTGCTGGGCTTGCAACCGCAGGAGTAATTAAATCACCTCTTAGTGATTTAGTGCACCTTGGGTCCCCATTGAACTATTATTTTTAAGTGCTCTTCAGAGTGATGGGAGGAGTGGGACAGCCCAGCAGCAGGAATAGCTGCTGCACATAATCCTGTTGAATTTAGGTGAAGCCTGTATTGCTGGAAAGTGAGCGTCCCTCTGCTCCCAGGACCTTGGGGAGGTGGAGGAGAGCTGGTGGGTGGGTTTTTTCAGTGCACTTGAAGAAGATCCGGAAAATCTGATCTAGTTGAAGGTGTCTGTGCTCATGGAAGGAGGCTTGGACTTGGAGACCTTCAAAGGTCCCTTCCAACTCAAACCATGGTAGGGTTCCATGAAGTGCACCCAGACAAGTGTAGCTGCACGTGGATGGTGCAAGAGGGAGACGGATCCCTCCTGGTTTTCTGGGATGGGCTGCTTGGGGTGACTCGGCATCAGAACTGTTCTCATGTATTTCAGGGTTCAGCGTTAGTGCAGCCATCCAGAACACATTAAAAGAGTCTGGATGCTGCCTTTTCAAATTCCTCAAAGCTTTGCTTTCCTTGGACTGGGTTTGTGTCAGGAGACCCATGTGATGACACCGTGCTGAGGATGGGAATTGTCTTCTTTGTGCCTTTTTCTGTATTTTGAGCTCTCAGATGCTCAACTCTGGGAGCAGCAGCGTCAGGGGCACTTGGCCAGTTCCTGATCTGCTGTGGCTCATGCTCAGACCATGGCAGGTGCAGAGCTGCCACCGTTTCTCACATCTTCTGTCTCTGGTCCCCATTAGGAGATGGATACAAAGGCAAGTGGAACTGTTTGCGTTACTGAAGTAATTGTGCGAACATTATCTGTCTGGGATAATTAATTCCAGATGCTTTAATGTTAGTAGCTTGGCTTAAGTTACATAAAGAAGCAACTTTTTTTTGTCTTTTTATATCCAGAAAACACACACTCAAGTGTCCCTGGCTTCCCTAGTAGCAATTCCAAGATATATGTTGCTTAAATGGAAAAGAGCAGAATGCTAGCAGCTTGTGGGCTGGGTTTGGAGAAGGTTGGTGTGTGGCATGGGTCCCTGAAGGGCCACCAGGTAGGTCAGTGGTGTTCTGGGAGGAGATGGAGAGCAGCACCCATGGGTGTTAGGGCTGTGGCTGGCTCTGCCCTGCTTGCCTGTGGGGGGAAGATGCTGCCTGAGCATCCTCTGCAGCTGCCCTGGGGCTGGAGGCTGCTGGGGTTTGCTGGGTTTCAGAGCCAGAAGAGTAGCACAGGCTGTGCTCTGTCCCTCCTGCTGCCTTCAGCATTGCTGTTAAAACTCAATGGCACAGGGAAAAAGGGGGGAAAGGAATATGGGGAAGATCCTTGCACAGCATCGGAAGTTACGTGTGTACTTTGCTCTCAGCCCAGACGCCGCTTTTGTCTAGTCAACCAGAAAAACATCTGCATTTTGTTGTTCCAACCAGCCCACCAGCAAACCACTGCCCAGCCACTGCTGTGTCCCTGCAGCCGTGGTTTGCTTCCCTCAGAAGTGTGGAGATGAGCCCAGCTGTGCCATGGTGCCCGTCCTCTCCTCTGCCTTGGGAAGGCAGACTCTGCTCTGCACCTGAGTGCTTCTGTTCCAGGTCCCTGCTCCCTTCTACATCCAAATGATTTTCTGGGCACTGAATCAGGCTTGCAACTTAAATAATTCATTTGTTGAGCTGAATCTCTGTGAGATTTAGGCTGGAATATAAACGTGAGGAAGACAGGGACATCAACACTCCGGTCTTTCTCTAGTCTGCTGGGTATCAGGCTTTTTATGTGGTGATAAACAGCTCAGAAACGGAATTGGAAAAGCTGTCTGGGTTTCACAAGATGGCTGTTTAGTGCCTCCTGTTCACTTGTTTTCCTCTTTTTATCACATCAAAGAAGAGTGAATCACTTTCTCCTTAGAGGATTACATTATTCCAGAGGCCTGGAAGGACCAGCTATGGTTACAGGCTGTTACTGGAGGAGATTTTAGGTGGGTGGGGGGAAAACTGAGCATTTTTTTTATTGCACCTGCTAATTGTGATTTGGAGCTTCAGCTGCATTTCTGTAAAACTTCCAGAACCTGCCTGTGTACATCCTAAACTGCCAGCAGCTTGGGAGGGGCCACCCTGCCCTGTCCTTAACATTCTGCACAGAAATGGGATTGTCACAGGGGGATTTCCAAGCCCGGAGGGAGAGAGACCTTGAATGGTCTCAGAGCCCAGAGGAGTTTCCCAACTGGGACCGTGCCGATGCTGTGCCCTGTGGTGCTGTGTGGTGCTGGTCATGGATCACACATTCCCGATTGCTGGGGATGTTTTAAAAGCTGATAATGATAATTTCTGACGTTCACTGGGTAGCGCCGAGTGTCGGAATTCAGCGGGGAAGGACCAGGGCGTCAGCTGAAGGGACGGTGGGTGTGCCTGAGCCTGGCAGAGGGCAGCAGGGTCCCTGAGACAGTGCTGGGGTCCCTGCCCATCCCGTGGTCCCTGCCCGGGGTCCCTGACGCATCCCCAGCGCAGGAGGGATGGGGTGTGCAGGGATGGGGTGGATGTGCAGCCTGCGCAGCCACCCAGGCATTACGTCACCTGGAGCTGCACTCACTGGCTGCTGGTACCCGGAGGGCAGGACGCTGCTGCAAGCAGCATTAACCCCTTCCTGAACGTCCTCAGTGCCACTTGGGTAGCACAAAGGGACCTTCCCGGGGCTGAGCAGTGGCCACTGGTCTCTGTGCAGTCAGGGAGTGCCTTTTGGGGACGGCTGCTCCTGTTACCAGAGCTTGGTGAATCCTCCCAGGGCCAAATCCAGCTGCTTTGTTCTCCCCAGAACTGCCGCAAAAGCCGAGCGGGAGCTTCAGAGCTGAACCAGGCATTTGCTGCCTGCGCAGGTTTTTGGGACAAGCACTTTACAGAAGGTTTAGGTTATACCCAAGGGCAGTGCCAGCCCAGCCACGTGCTGTGCCCAGCAGCAGCAGTGGGGACCATCTGCACGGTGGCACTGGGCTGCTTGCTGGAGCAGGGATGTGCACGGCAAGGGTTGGTGTGATGTTCCCTCCATCAGCTTTTTCTTGCAAGGAATGTGCTTGTTACAGCCCCTGACATGAGGACAGCTTACAATGGCACAAAGAGGGGTGACAGACGGGGCCATCAGCCACCACAGGTTCCTCTTCCCGGGCCCAGCCCGGACCCCCTGGCTGCTGTTAATGTATGTAGGAATTTTCGTGGATTTGCAGAGGCTGTTGCCAAATCTTGAGGGGGTTTTGGCTCCAGCAGCCAGTAAGGAAATACTGCAAATCCTTTATTTTCTGCACATAGAGTGGTCCCAGCAGTGCCATCTGATTCTGCTCAGGTTGTTGTTTGTTTTAAAATAAAAGGGTTTGGTGACAGTGGCCTGTCGACATACTCTGTGTCACCTCCCTGGGACCAGCCACCTCTAGCCCTTTCTCTGCTCTGTCTGCAGGAGGATGTGTTGACAGACCCTGGGTACCAGTGGTCCCTCCTATGGGGTCCAGGGACTCTGATTAGGGGTGACTTGTGCCAGGGGTGACAGCAGGATGCCCACAGGGCTCTGAGCTCTCCAGCACCCTGTGCTGGTGACCAGGGTGCTCCAGATGTTTCCTGGAGTATCTTCAGTGAAGGAGGGGAGGGGTGAAGTGCACAGGTACCTGTTAGCACCAAAACCTGGATCCTAAAGATGCTTTTAGGCTCGTCCAGCCGGTCCAGCCAGCTTGCATGCAGGTCTGAACATCAGGCCAGTTAATTTAAAACCTAACCATTTAATATCTTCTTGGCATTCCCTTTCTTCTTTGAACCCAGCTTTGGGAGTATAGTTTTTGGCTCATGGTTTTATAGACTTTACTAGAAGCCATAAAAATGCAATAAGTAGGCGTAACATGGTCAGTAAATCCGGGTGTGGGCACGCTGAGGGTCACAAAATCTTGTGTGTGGGTTGCAGCTCATTATTGTGACCATCCACCACTATCTCCAACCCCATCCTTCACCCTTATTACCCCCAGGCTCTTTTCCTAACATCTTAAATTCTGCTCTGCTATGGAGAAGCAGTACCATCTATAAAATTTGTTAGCTTGAGTTCATAAGAAGATGGGGCATCTGGTCCAAATGACCTGCTAGATACTATTTTAATAAACAGAAAGTGAAAATCATCCTTTAAATTGGCCTTTTAAAGTTGTCGTGTGCTGCAGGAGAATTCCCCTGGGAGCAGAGCTGGCAGTAGGAACAGTATCAGCATCCACTGAAGGTTGCTGGCAGAGTTATCTTTCCACTGACTTTCCTAAGCTGATTTATTTATGGACACTGGGCAAGACTAATTTAGACTGGAATGGAGGTAAAGAAAAGATGACAGACTAAAGCCTTTGCTGTAATAAAATTAAGTATTTTCAGATGAGAAACACTATGCAGGATTAATTATTTCTATCTAGTATATTAAAAGAGAGCATATAGAAAAAAATGCCTTCTCCCTTCAGCCAAGTGAAGCATTCAGTTTACAGAGATGATTAACCATGGGAATTTGCTGAGTATATTTTATTACTGTGTAATCTTCTCCAGGGATGGATGTGATCCTCAAGAGTGTTGGGGTCCACTTACTCCTTTTCCTCAAGTGCCCTTGAGACCCACTTTCAGACTAATGGCCTCAGGTTTGTTGTGCTTTTTCAGGCTGATCCCAATTTTCAGCCCTTCGTTTAAATGAGCCTTTGACTGGTACAGATTTTTTTTAAAATGTCATGTCTCTGGCTGGATAAATAAAGGAGTGAATGCTCCTCCAGTGTGATGGAGCTCCTGCAAATGGTTTGGCTCTTGGTGGAGGCTTTGCCTCCATGATTCTTCACCCTGATGCTGCAGGGAATTTGGGTGGGTTGCTGGCATGTGTGCAAACTCCTCATCACCCAGCCTGGGTTTCTTTTTGTCCACTGAGCAACTATTTGGAAACTTAAGTATTTCCAAAGGAATTAAACCTTTTTCCTCCATGGAATTGGAGCCCTGATGACATGCCCAGCTCTCAGGACCCAACAGGAGATGGGCAGGAGACCCTGCTAAGGGCAGCCCCCGTGGTTTGTTCCCTTTTTCTCGCTGTGAGTCCACTGCAGTGTGTCTGGGCAGCACAAAGCTGGCAGCTTTTTGGGCTAAGTTTCTTGGTGCTGTTGGAGTTTAGGAGGGCTGCACAGCTTGGTCTGTTTTCTGTATTGCTGTAAGGCAGGGCACAGGCTTTTCCAAAGGATTGCTCTCTTGTATTAAATTGTAGGATCTCTTCCTTTCTAGCCCAAGGCACTGTCACTGCAGTCATTGATCTTTATACCTGAACACCAAGAAGCTCTTTGCAGGTGTGTTAACTTGTGTCAGGAAGGAGTGAGCTGCTTTTTAGGAACATGATTTTACCCACTAAAGCAAATCCAGGAATTGATGGGAGGCTGTGCACCTCTGGGCATCACATCCTGCTCAGTCTTCCCAGAGGCTTGGGGTGTCCCATGTGAGCCTCAGCTTCTGGCAACCTCCAGCTCCCCTGGGGATGGGAGGAGATGCTCATGGGAGCAGGCACAGCCTCTCATAGGATTTGCTGAATTGTTTGCAAGCCAGGAAAACCTCTTGTTTAAGTGCTGTGGATGAGTCAGGAGGTTGGTCTGGACCAGGCTTCCAGCGGGTCTCTGTAGGGTTATACAAGCTGCTCACTGTATGACAAATAATTAAGCAGTTATTTCAGTTTGTTCATTTCTGACCTCCCCCATTTGCTGATATTTGAAATGGTGAGAATATGGCACAGATGTGTCCCAGCATCCCCAAGCCTGAATTAACTGGAAATCCAGCCCATGCTGCCTGATCAGTGTGGGGCCATGGGGTCGTGCCCATGGAGAGGAAACTCCAAAAGTAAAGTTTAGTGGTTCTCTTAAGAAGATACATTTCATCTTAATACTTATTCCTTGTAGGACCAATAACTAGTAATGGAAAGTGGCTGCTGAGTGCTGCAGCACCTGATCATCCCTCCCTGATCCGTGTGTTCCCAGATGGGGGAGGCACCTGCCATCTCTGCATTGGCACGTTTCAAACCTTTGAACAGAGTGCCAGCGAGCACGTGGAGCTTGTTAGATGTTTGTATCTTAATTACCTTGATCTTCATCATCAGTGACACGGTGAGAAGCAAAGCATCACTCTGTAAGTGCCAGTTCCCATTAAACCAAAGCAAACTCCATTTAATTAGTGTCAGGAAAAGCTGGACGTCAAGGGCTGGTGGTGCTGTTATCATCAGTGAGCCCCTGAGCTCCCTGTGGTCTCTGCATCATCAGGGGCTGTGCAAAGCCAGGACCTGAGAGTCTACACACATCAGGTTTGGAGAGGTTTGGGAGCACGGGGCAGGCATGACTGGGGAGGGGCACTTGTCTCCCGTCTCTGAGCACCAGGTTCAGCAAAGATCCTTCTTTGCAAGGTACCTGCAGAAAGAAGGTGGAGGCTGCACATGGAGCTGACATGCCCAGGCTCAGGCAGGTGCTGTGTCCCTCACTGGGAGTGCAGTGCTCAGCTCTCAGTGGTGTCGTGTGTCCCGTGTCAGTGAGAACCCCAGGAAGTTTCTCCAGTCACGTCAGCATCCTTATCACACCGAGGGCATTGCAGTGCTGTCAGTACAGTGAATGACCTGCTCAGGATACTCCTGTGATATGTACACAGAGCATTAATCTTTGCCCTTTTATGCCAGGGTAAAAATAGCAGCTCCTTCCTGCTGCCATCCCGAGCATCCCGGGCTGGCCGGGTGTCAGACCATCACCTGTTGCAGCCGCCTGTTGGGTGAGCAGCTTGTGTAACTCGGCTTAGGGGAGGCTTACAGGGCCGGCCTCGTGCTGCTCAGGCAGCTCTTTCCAGCCAGAACATCCATTGCAGTTGGAGGATTGTTTTTTTCTCAACAGCTCTGAGGTCTCTCCTGTAAGACAGCCTTGTTGTCCAGCCTGGCTGCTGACCCTCCCAGGGCCTGTTTCTGTTCAGGGGTGAGCTGGATGTGGGAAGGGGAGGTTCAGTCCTCTGTGAACCAATACACCTTACACCAGCAGCTTCTGCTTTTTTTTTAATAGCATCTTCCAGTGCCTAAAGGCTAGACAAGGGGAAATGGCTTCCTACTGACAGAGGGCAGGTTTAGATTATATATTAGAAAGAAATTCCTCCCTCTGAGGGTGGGGAGGCCCTGGCAGGGGTTGCCCAGAGAAGCCGTGGCTGCCCCATCCCTGGAAGTGCTCAGGGCAAGGTTGGACAGGGCTTGGAGCAACCTGGGCTAGTGGAAGGTGTCCCTGCCTGTGGCAGGAGGAGGAGGAACTGGATGATCTTTAAGGTCCCTTCCAACCCAAACCATTCTGTGATTCTATGATTTTAGGGGTTTGGGAGCTCCTTAGATGTCAGTCCTGAGGCATTGGCTGGAGCATGCCTAGTTTCAGTGTCATTACTCCATCTGCATTAAATACAGACATTACTGAATCCCTAAGACCTGTTCTAGATTACAGTGAGCTCGTTTTAAGATGTGGGGACTGAGAGCTGTCCTTTCATGGGATTATTTCCATTTCCTGACCTGAAATTTGGAGATGTACTCAGGGCATTGGGTCACATCTTTATTTTCAGTTTACTGATGGGGAAAGTAAAGCAAAAGAGATGAAAATAATCCATGTCTTGATGTTTCAAATTGTTGCTTCTCCTGCTGGTGGCTCCTGAAGCTCATCCAGTGTTTGTAACTGCGGAAGACAGCAATTAAACTGCATGCCTGGGTCTGTAGAAACTCCAGGTTCTTTTTCCTGCCCTGCCACAGATTTCCTTCCTGACCTTGGGCAAGGCAGGTAGGATCCCATTCCTGAGGACAGCTGGGCACAAGTTTCTTCCCTTGGCACTTAGAGACCTTGGAGCATCTGGTACCACGATTCATCTGGTTATGTGATGGGCATGATGGCTTTGCCCCAGACACATCACAGAGCACGAGGCACTCAGTGCTCTGACATTAACTTACACAGCAGGACAGAAGGAAGATAAAAGTCTTGCAGGCATCAGTGGCCTTCCCAGCTGGCTCTGGTGCAAGAGCAGGACTGGGTCCTCCAGCTCTGCATGGGGAGAAGCTGCTTAGAAGGGGTTGATGTGCTGCAGCAGGTTGCTATTTGGTTGTTGTTTCTTTGCAGCATCTTTCTGTCTCGGTATCTGTGCCAGGAGGTGGATTTTGTGGGAGGAAATGTGAGCTGTGCAAATACTGCAGCGAGCTCCAGCTCCCAACTTTGCCGAGATCTGTCAGCTGGCACCACGGGCTGCTTCTCATTTCCAGCTTGCCCTCTGCTTGCATGTCATTAGGCATGACACTGTTGACATGTGCATGGCAAGTACCAGGCATATTGCTGCAGAGTTGCCAAGGAAAGGCAGCAGAGCTGACAGCCAGCGCCTGGTCGCTCTCTGGGCAGGGAGTTTGCAGCAGATAAACTCCTCTCCCCACCCCTGTGGTTGTGATTAGACTCAGAACAAATGTCACAGGCCACCGTGGGATGTCCTCCAGTGCCAAGGCTGCCAAAGTGCTGCTCAGCACGGTGTGGATGTGGCACTGCAGTGGCACAGCACGCTGGAGGTGTTCATGGGGGAGGTAATGGCTGGGGGGGTCACTGTTGCTCTCAGTATTTGGACCATCATATCCATTGTAGCTCATTTTTCTCATGTAAAGATTAAATTTCCGCAGGTGAATGGGAAAACTGTTGCTGTAGTAGAAGGAAAGTTGCCATGGACCTGTGCTGGGGCCACTGTCAGTGCACGTGGTTTGACTTTGATGCTTTCATTCTTGGAGTAGGGTTTGTACACGGCGTGGTCTCACCCTCCGGGGCAAGGAACAGAATTTTTGTGAGTTGTAGCTCTTTTTCAGCCTCTCCTTCTTTCTTTCCAGGATCATACCCCAGCTGGAGAGCTCCCTTTCACAGGTGTCACCAAGCAGCCTGCCTGGCTCTGAGATTTCAGAAGCCACAAGGACTTACTTGCAAGGAATGAGCCGCTATGACCTGGATGAGCTCGATGCCTGCTGGTTGGAGCTTGTTAATATGGAGCTCAAGGAGATGGGTGAGTATTGCAGTTGTTTTTTTCCTTGCCTGGGTGTCCCAGAGTGGACATTTTGGGCTTTTTGGGTAATCATGTGGGGCAGAAGGCCCTAAGGAAGAAATCTCAGAAACACTGGTCCTGACTGCCTCCTTTCCCAGGCATCTCTAAATACCACAGCATAACATTGCCTGCACCACTGCTGTTGTATCACTGCACATTCTTCAAATCCTTTAGTGCATTTTGGTTGAGTGCAAGTACCTGAGCTTGGAATTTGACCACTGGCAATAAGTGCTTAGCATGGTCTGCTGGGCAGATTTGTTGGCACAGACCCCTGGGTGTGTAGTCCTGCCAGACCATGGAGGGATTTTCCAGTCCTTGTTAGGTAAGAGTTGCTGTGATGTGGCTGCTGCTGTGCAGGTAAGAATAACACCTCAATAAAACATTCACCTTGTGAGGTCAGTGAAGGCTGAAGGGTGCCTGCATGAAGCATTCCTTGCAGTGGCAAAGGTCTTTCAAGGGTGGGGCAGAGTATGTCACTAAGTGCTTGAGCAGATGGGATCGTGCACTGTGGAGCAGGAGGGTTGTGCTCGGTCTCACAGGCAGCTGGCTGAGGGCTGCAGTGAGATTCAGGAGGAAGGCAGGGAAGATGCACTTCACTGAGCTTGCCTGGAGCATAAACCAGCTCAGAAGTTGGCCACCACATTACCTGATCTTGGAAGATGTCTCTCTTCTGATGTACTCATGATTTACAAGTAAATTTTGTTACCATGACCTTGGGAAAGTTACAGAGGCTGCTTTGACAGTTGCTCTGATTATCTGTTATAGGTATCCTGTATAGTGGAATTCCCATAATCTCAGCATTGTGGAACCTGTAGCATCACTTGCAAATCACAGTCAGTTTTGCCCTTGTTAGCTGGTCTTGCCTTAGCAGCCTCAGCTCTGTCGTGGGCAGAGGTTTGGCCTCTCCAGCTCAGTTTGGTTAAATTTGGCTCGCTTTATTATTTCTTCAAAGTATTAGGTTTCAAGTGCAGTGTCCTATAAATGGCTTTCAGATATGGAGCTCTTGTGTTGATGAAAGGTTGAGCTAGATGGAAGGTCTCAGCCCCAGGCCAGATGGGAGCTGGCTGCTGCTGTCCCCACGTCACCTTTGGGCCCAAACCAAATGTGCCAGGAGAGAGAGGCAGCTTCTCCAGTGGCACTGCCTTGGGAGGCAGTTGGGTTTAGGAAGGGAGCTTGAGCTTCATCACAGCAGTACCCCCTGGTCGCCCTGCTCTGTGCAGGTGCTCTGGGTGGGCTGACACCTCAGCATCCCCGTGGATCCATGTCAGGACACAGGTCATGCTTTGCCACTGACCCTCTGCAATTCTGAGCAAAATCCGTTCTTCTTCCTCCATCTCCTTGTCAGAGTCACACCCCCCATGGCAGCCACGCCCAGCACAGAGTCTTGGGGCAGTGGGCTTCTTTGGGGGGGTGCATTTTCCTGCCCGTGGGAGTGGTGGGGTTTGGATGCTCAGAGAGGAAAGTTGTTGCAGCACATCTGTTGCTTCTCACCTCCTGGGCTGTGCCAGAGCAGAGGCTTTGCTTCCTCTGCTTCCCATATGGGAGAAGCCAGGGTGGGATCTGGGTGCCCTTCACCACCCAAGAGAGAGGATTGCTGTGGCCTGGGTTGGTCCAAAGGCAGTCCATAAATAGTGCTTTCTCCCGGAAGCCCTTGACATTAATGACACGCCGAGATTTCCAAACCCGCTTTGCTAATCTCTGAGATCATTAACGTGACTTAACTGGAGAACTGCAGCCTCCCCTTCCATTCAGAGGAGTCAGGAGTTATCTCCCAGCCTTAAGAGATAGGCAGAAGTTTAAATTCCTCCTGGGTGTTTGGCTGAGTTGTTGTCACTGGGCAGTCCAGGGGCACAATATGTCATTCCCAAAATATTTAATGACAGAGAAGGATCCTGATCTCTGACTGGCTCTTGAGGATCTGCGGGGAGGAGAGCTGGAAAACACCTATGAGATCATCCAGCTCTCCTTTCGTGGATCCATGTAGCACATGCCTTTTCCAGTCCTTTTTAGGTCACCCCAGGGATGGAATTTTATCACTGGGATCAGATAAACCTCCAGATAGCTCCATCTCTCTGTGTTCTGCCTGCTGATTCCTCTTCCAATTAGGTGGAATTGCTGTGAAAAGCAAAACTTCTACATGAAGAGCAAAACTTTCAAACATAAAAGAGCTTTAAATAGTTTTAAACCCCCCAGTAAGATGCCTCAGGAGCTATTGCTGTACTTGGTGGAAATGTGCTGTTTAAAGAACCTCTGTGTGCTAGAGATGAAGTCAGTATTTAGGCATGCCTAAGTGTTTTATTTGTTGCTGCTGCAATATGAGATTGTAAAAAAAGTGGGTCTGAAGAGGGCTGAATGAAACCCTGAGCCAGATTTATGTCCATGCCACTGCAGGCAGCACAGGCCTTTCCTTTTAGATGGGAGCCGTGCCGTAAGTTTTTGGTTTTATATTAACATTTTATGCTGTATTTTGTGATCTCCACTAAATCCAAAGCCATTGTAAGAGCAGGGCTAGAGAGACTTCAAAGAGCAAGGCTGAAAGATCCCTTTGCAGAGATCGGCACTTCATAAACACACGGAAAATCCTGAAGAAATTGCTAAAATTGTTGTCGGAATCAATTTTGCTGAAGGCAGAGTTGAAGTTTCTAAGTATTCCCTTGACTTAATCCATATGGTGTATTCTGCTCACATATGCCCACCACAGCTTCTATCTTGGGAGCTGGAGGTGTTCCTGGTATTTTATGGCAGGAACATGCAAAGGTCACATGGATTGCTTTTGAAGCTCTGGGGGGAATTCATCGCTGCATACTTGAGATATGTCTGTGTACTAATGAGATGATACCTCCCTCGGCAGAGGTGAGATTGGTCAAGTAGATGTGAAATAAGCTGAAGTCAGTGGAGGACCCCTGGGGAAGATGTGCTCTCTGGAGCAGAGGCTGCAGTTAGTTGTACTCCCGCAGACTGATGCTGCCTCCCTGGCAGTGCTGCATGTCCCAGGCTGAGGCTGCTCACATCCCACTGCATGCTTTTGGGATTCTAGGAGCCCCTTTTCCACCCTGAGGCAGCAAGTTAGCGTTCCCCAAGCAGAGCCTGTCTCCAGGCAGCTGCTGCCCACCCACGGGTGTCCCTCCCCATGTCCGGGCTGTGCAGGACCACCCCAAGGTAGGATCCTAGAATGGTTTGGGTTGGGAGGGACCCTAAAGATCATCTAACACCCTCCACTCTCCCAGGTTGCTCCAAGCCCTGTCCAACCTGACCTTGGACACTTCCAGGGACAGGGCAGCCACAGCTTCTCTGGGCAACCTGTTCCAGGGCCTCACCAGCCACACAGGGAAAAATTTCTTCCTAGCAGCCAATCTAACCCTGCCCTGTGTCACTGGGAAGCCATTGCCCCTTGTCCTCTCTCCATGCCCTTGTCAGAAGTCTGTCAGCTCTCCCATTATTTTATCAGCTTGAGGAGCAATGCCCTGCTGTGCCGTGGCTGCAGCATCCACTGGTGCATCCAGCTGCAGGGCATCCAGGGCTGCTGTCCCACCACGAGGGTGCTCCCCAGGCCAGGCTGGCAGGAGGAGGGGCAGAGGTCTGTCACACAGCCATAGGGTTTCCTTTAACAGCCATAGGGGACTACTCCCAGCAATGGCCCTGCATCCCTTCCCTGCCGTGGCCCCACACCCAGGCTCACCCTGCTTTTCCACTCAGAGCTTGGGAAAGCCCATTAATAACTCAGGGTCTGTTTGTTTGGATACTGTTAGTGTTGTTGTTTTGAAGAAATCCTGCCAGTTTGGAGCTGTTTTATAATGTGTCTGTACTGCAGCCCACAACAAACATCCGTGTGTAGCCTGGAATCCTGGAATCTTTGTTCTTCCCCGGGTTGGTAAGCTCATGGCACAGGTACCATTTCAGCAGCAGAAGGGTGGGCTGTGTGGACAGAGGAACCAGCAAACCCTCCACTACCTGGTGGTGTTGTACAAGCAGGAGATATTTAACAGAGGTACTGATGTACAGCACAGAAGTGTTTTGGGAACAGATTTAGGGCTGGAAGGTGCTCTCAATGTCACTGTGTTGGTCTGGATTAATGCTGTTGGTGTCAAAGGGAGGAGGACTCACCTGAGCTGCCCAGAGGCAGGTGCCACTCTCACACTTTGCTGTTGGGCTGTTGCTCTTCGCGTAGGACTCCATCCTCCAATTTAAGTCAAGAGCAGAACTCGCCTTGTAAACAGGAGAGTTGGTGGGCTCAGGGGGTGAAGGGGCGCAGGACTGATGGCAGTCAGGAGTGATGAAGGTGAGAGCACACTGTGGCAGGTCCATGGAGAGCTGCTGAAAGTATGGTGGGGGTCTTGGAAAGCCAAAGGTGGGTGTGTAGGGCTTCTGCCTCTGCTGTGAACAGCATCATTCCCACGAACGCCTCCATCACTGACCAGGGGTGCTCCCAAAACAATGGGAGCCACTGTACCCAGGTGAGAACAGGTGAGATGGGACCATTTGCTGGGCTGCTGCAGCATGGGGTGGCTGAAGGGAAGGGAGGGAAAAAGAAGAACCCAAGCACAAATAATCCACGTGTGAAAATAGCCTTGGCCTTTAAGCTTATCTTTAAGCAAGGAAATTCAGGAAAATTTTCGGGTGGCAGTTTCTTAAGTTGTTGGCAGAGATGAAAACTGCAAGCCTCTGGAAGGGGGAGCTGGGCTTATTTAGCTCCTTAGAGAACCAGATAATCTATACCATGTGTAGGTTAATGTATTAATTGTATGTATGTGATGTATTGATGTACAGAATAGCAGGGTTGGAGATCAGTGGGAGACCCTTCAGACGTTTTGCCTCCACATTTTCCAGCACAATCAGTTTTCACGTCAGGCTGTTGTTTTGCTGTTTCCATAAATTCCTGGCAGTAATTGCAGTAGTTTCCAGCAATACTCCAGGTTTTGCTGCTGGGTGGAGTGAGGAGGCTTTCAGCAGGAGTGCTCCAGGACAGCTCTGTCAGAGCCGAGCATCGCCGCAGAGAGGCAGCGCCTTATAAAGTGGCTCCTGAAACATTTTGTCATCATCTTAAATTTGAGCAATAATTGATGTCGGTGGGTGGCAGAAAGGGTGATAATTGGTTCCTGTAAATCTTTTAAGTGCATTAGCAGGCTGTGTTTGTAACAAAATGTCTGGAAGTTTTACTGTGGATGCTCAGCTCGCTGTTTTGTGCGTTGGCCACACTTTACGTGCAGGATCTGTTTATAAATAATATTGATAAAAGATTAATGTACGATTGCTGCATCTCCCAAGCGCTGTGGGCCTGCACATGGGAAAGTGGAGGTGACTGGGGGAGTCCCAGATGGCCCAGTGTGGTGTTCAGGTGGTTGGCTGTCAGTCCCTGACGTCCCTGAAGGAATCTTGGGACAGGATGTGGAATGCCCTGGGGATCACCCAGCCCGGGGCAGGGTGGTTGGTGTCCCCTCAGGCGCCAAAGCAGGCAGGTTTGAAGTGTCTTGCCTGGGGCGAGCTGGAGGGACAGTGAGCTGGAAGGAGATCTCTGGAGTCTGTGATTCCTGTGCCATGTGTGAACACCCCATTCCCATCAGGGACCTGTCATTCTTTCACTCCCAGTTTTTCAAAGAGAGTAAGAGACAAGCCTACATCATCTCACAAATGCTTTCCCTTTTTTTTATTGTTATTATAAAGAGGCAGTAATTTTGCTTGTTTATAGATATATTTTTACTGAAAAGTAGACTTCCAGGTTTATAGGCTGTGAATCAGCAAATGGCACAGCCTGCAGTCCTGATAGCTGTTTGTTCATGAGCTGCTTCTATCTCCATGTATTCTCCACAGGGGGAGAGGATTTATTGTTTCAGTAAATTGATATTAGTGGAGCACAGTTCAGTCAGAAATAGGTCTCGGTGTTGTGAAAGGTGGCTCTCCAGCTATTTTTTTCCTCCCCTGCACAGTGAATTGGCTCACACCACGACAAGGAGTAGCTGAGAATTCATTTAGCAGAAGAATATTGCTCCTTCATGCCACATAAATTACGATATTACAGACACAATTATAAGGCAGAGCGGCGTTGTGTGAAGGAATGTGCCTGGTGCTTCTCCCAGACGCGGCGCTGTGGCTCCGGTGCCAGCCCAGCCATCCCAGCCCCTTTGGAATAAAGCACTTAAGTTCTGTGTTTCAGGTGCTGTACAGGCAGCTGGGGGAGCTGAGTTATGTGGGGTTGGGGCTGGGCCCCTTGGAAGCCCCCTGGGATAAGTGGAAGGCTGGGTGTCTGTGGAGCTTCAGAGGTCACGGCAGACCCCGACGCAGAGATACGGTGAAGAGTTCCTTGCTTGGAGCAAAGTTCCTTCATGTTTTCCCTTCCTGAATCAGAGCTGGAGACCTCCTGTAGTGCATCATCACCTGCACCTCTTCTCCTCCTTTGTTTCTGAAGCAAAGTCCCCCTTTTTGATCCTTTCCTTAGCTGGGGATGTGCCAGCCCCCATCAGCCTGCCCCACGCAGAGAGGGGAGGGACATCCTTTGTCCATCTGGGATGCCATGGGAGGCAGCACTCCCTGGATAACAGCCCTTCCCACTGCAGGGTAATGCCAGGGTGTCTCGGGGAGGCTGGTTGGCAACATCAGACCCCATCACCATTAACACACTCAGTGTTAATGAGGAGAGGGTGCAGGTGGCCTCCTGGAAGGGGTGATGGCACATGGAACCTTTTCCTCCTGTGTCAATGTTCTGAACGTTGCTCCAAATCGCTGATGATTGTGTTGGCATGAGATGGAAGCCTCACTCCTGCCTGCATTCCTCTGGACAGAAACTCTTGAGAAGTTTGTGGCTACACTGCCCTTCTCTGTGGAGGCTCAGAAAGGTTTCGTTTTCTCCCCCACTTTTCATACAAGACCTTGGCATACCTTAACCAGGTGAAAGTAGTTCTGTTGGTCAGCAGGTAGAGTCCACTGTCCTGGCGATGGTCTCAAAAATGTGGATGTCACTGCATTTATTAATTGTAGCCAAGATCAGTATCTGTGTCTTTACTTTTCCTTCCTTGGGGACAGTGATAGTGTCACTTGTGCATGTGCACAGGGAGTGTTTTGGTGGAGAGGTTTTTTGTGTTTGCCATTTTGGCTGGCCACGGTCAACAAAGAGAGCGTTTTGGCAGCCAAAAAGATGACAGTTTTGTGAATGGAGTTTAACAGCACCAACGTCGTGTGATGCAGGAGGAGATAAATGGAGCACAAATGGAAAAAGCGCTTCACCCCCAGGCCCCATTGTTTAGTGTTTCATAAACGATTAATCGCTTCATCCCCATCAAGTGCAATTGTCGATTCAATGAGCTCGGAGGTACTGGGAGTGACGCCTGGCAAACGCATTCCCAGTGTAATTACATCTAAATGGAGCGGGAGAGCGCCTGCGCGTGCAGGACACGCGGGTCTGTATTCTCCCATCTAATGGTGCAACGGCCACACGGCTCATGGGCTGACAAGGAAACCCCGCCGAGGGGCTGGTCTTGCTCCAGCGCAGCAGTTTTGGGATCAGCGTGAACTTCCTTCCCAGGGTTAAGCAGGTGATGCTGGAAAATGCAGGAGATGGGGATGGGCGCTGGTTCTTTCCACTTGAGGCGAAGCGGAATGGTGGCAGTGCCAGCGTGATCCCGACCCTGTGGGCAGGTCAGGGTCACGATTCCTGTGGAAAACACCCTCCCTTTGCTTCCTCGTGCTGCCTGCAGCTGCCAGCTCTCTGCCTGCCCTGTCCTCTGAGCACAGGGCAACTCTGGAAAGCACGTGGGGAAAAAACACTGGGAACACCTTAATGCTTTCCAGAGAAGCACAGCCTGAAATGTTGGGAGGAAGGGAATAACTCCGGGCTGACACTCCAGTGCCCAGGCTCGTAGTCACAGACAGGGAGTTGAAGCCCTGACCAAGAGGAGGATATTCTTGCTGGACTGGTTTGATGCTCACATAAAGTCGTGTTGAGCAAGTGCACCTTGGGTGGTGTGTTTATGAAGGGACTCCTTTAAGGCAAAAATAATGCTCTGACTTTCTCTGTAACATGCATGCAATGATAGGACAGGCGGGAGTGGCTTAAAGTTGAAGGAGAGTTGATTTAGATTGGATATTGGGAAGAAATTTTTTCCCTGTGAGGGTGGGGAGGCCCTGGCACAGGTTGCCCAGAGAAGCTGTGGCTGCCCCATCCCTGGAAGTGTCCAAGGTCAGGTTGGACAGGGCTTGGAGCAACCTGGGCTAGTGGAAGGTGTCCCTGCCTGTGAAAGACGGTTGGAAAGATGTACACTTTCAGGTCCCTTCCAACCGAACCCATTCCATGATTTTGTGCTTCCTGACCTGTTGTATCCCACCGGCACTACGCCAAGAGCAAGACAGTGGCTGTGTCCCAGCTCTGGCGCTCAGAACTCGCTGTTCTAGAGCAGGATGCTTCACATTGCTGAGCTCCAGCAGCCCCAAGCAGGCTGTGCCAGCCTGGGGCTCTGCAGGGATCCCGCGCCCATCGCCGGGGCTGCTCCGGAATCAGACAGGTACCGGCAGGTTCCTTGGCGTGTTGCAGCACAGCAGCTCCAGCTCTTGAAAGGGCTGTGATAGGGAACAGTGTTGTCTGTCTTAGATGGTATCTCAGACTCGACATAGACGTGTAAAATGCCAGGCTGGATGTTTGCAGAGACTTGTCAAGCCAAGGGAAACCGTGCCAATGCGAAACATTGGGGAATAGCTTAAAAAGGCAGACAATGGTGTGTTTGCTTGCCGAGCTCGCCTACGGGATGCTTTCCCCCTTGACAGAGTTTTTTTAGCAGGTCGGTGGCTGTGGGGGAATGGTGCAGCCTCTGCCAGCCCCATCCAGCCAGAGGTGCTGGGAGCACTGTCTGGGAACCCCTCAACCCCAGCCCTCCCCACCCTTGGGGGCTTATCAGGGCTCCAGAGCTCAGTCCAGGACAGGACATCACACTGTGGCTCTAGAGACACCCGGGAAGTCAGATTTTTCACTGAACATTTAATTAGTAACTGCTCCTTATGAGTGCTTCCTCCAGCCTTTTTTTCTCCCTCTCTGCTCATAAGTGAGGTGTTTTCTCCCATTTCTTTGCAGCAAGGAGGGTGGACAGCAGTGCAGGTCATGCTCCTTCACTGTCTGCCCCGTTCTGGGTGATACACACTAATGAAATGCAACGTTTAATTGTTTTGTATTGCATCCTTCTGATACTTCTGTCCTCATCTCTCTGCCACCTTGGGTGATGGGATAGTGCTCATGGGAGGAGACAGGGTGTGGTGAGGGCTTAACTCTGCCTCTAACCCTTCGCAGAGATCCTCACTCCTGCTGCTGAGGAGATTGTTTTGCTGCTGACCGATCTTTTTCCTTCTTTCTTTTCTTATCTGGAGTGACCTCACAGTGTGTTTATGGCACCAGGATCTTTGTGTGCAGGTGAGAAGCATCACCTTTGGGACCAGCATTCAGTGTGGCACCATTTCAGTGTGGCTGAGCTCCTGGCAGCAGTGTCCCCCCTCTAAAGGCAGCTGAGTGTCCCACTGCTGCCCTGAAAAAGCCTCTCCTGGTTATTGACCTTGTATTCCTGGTTGTCTCTGTGGAGAAAGCTCTGGTGAAGCATCTCTTCCACCTCTTGCCATTAAAGATCCTGGTGTGGGGGGAATAAAAGACGCACCTGAGTCCAACCTTCTGATTCTGCTAAACCCAACCAGGAAAAAACCCCCCTCATTTACCATCAATTTCCGCCTTTGTCTTCAGTTTTACAGTTCCATTTAATTGGCTTTAAAAGGGTCAGTTTTCAGTCTTAACAATTAAAGCACTGACTTTGTGTTGCCAGAGCTTGTCTGAGCCCTCGCTGCAGAGAGCATCTTTGCAAAACTTGTCTCCTTGAACATTTAAACTGTCAGCCCCAATTATCCGCAGTGCTTCGGCTGAATGGGTTTCTTTCCTCTCAGCCAGCAGCAATATTTCGTTACTGTCTATGAAATATAAACTGCATCCCGAGTTAGGAGCAGCCGTTTTCCAAATCGTCGCTTTTCCCGTCGCCGTGGATTTGCCTCTGGAGTCGCGATCGGAGACGCTCCCCGAAGGCACCGGAGCTGCATCGGTGGCTTCACCTTCATCCTCTGCCTTCTGCCTTGCAGAAAAGCCCGAGCTGGACGAGATCACCCTGGAGCGAGTGCTGGAGGAGCTGGAGACCATGTGCTATGAGAACATGAACATCGCCATCGAGACCGAGGAGGGCTTGGGCATCGAGTACGACGAGGACGTGGTGTGCGACGTGTGCCGCTCGCCCGAGGGGGAGGACGGCAACGAGATGGTGTTTTGTGACAAGTGCAACGTCTGCGTGCACCAGGTGAGCCCCTCATGCTCCGGTACCTTCCTCTGGGTTCCTCCCACCCCGACTGTCCCCCTGCCCTGGGCTGCTCTGGACTCCTGTTAAGCTTTCCTGCTGGATTCCCAGGCGGCTGCAGTGGAGCGAGCGTAGCAGTGGGGTTTTGGATAGCTGGCAGTCAGCAAACTTGCTTTTCTTACTTTCTTACCCCCAACCCTTTTTTAGGTGCCCACAGAAATGCACAGCCAGAGGCTGAATTTCTCCTTCCTCCTTATTCTCTGGTCTCTGTGATGTTTTATGTGTCCTCATCCATTACTATGCGTATTCTTCTTTCTTTATCCCATTTTTTGAACTGCAGTGGGACCTTTAGCACCCCAGCACCGTGTACAGGACTGGCTGGTGGCTTGGTGGGATGTAGGTCTGCAGCCCTGCACTCACCAGAGGGGTGGGATTGCACAGACCCCCCCAGCCTCCTCCTCCTCCAGTTTGTCTGGGGGGTGGTAGGACCTTCCCGCTCCACCAGCTCTGTCTCACATTGCAGGGTTTCTGTCCCAGCTTCCCTGCTGCATGAGCGTGGGATTTCATTTTATTTTGCTGCCTGGAGGAAAATAATTTTATTTTTAGAATTGAATGCAAATGCTTCGAGCCCTTGCTGGGGGGGCCTGTGGGCTCCTGCTTTTGGGGAAACCTTGTCAAGGAGGAGGCAACCAAGTGAGGGTCTTCTGGGTCCCACGTGGGCCCAGGGAGGTTTTACTGGTCGTGCTTTGAGGGGAAGCAACGTCTGGTGGGGGACAGCAGCTCCTGGGCTTCACCCTCTGTGTGAAGGGTTTTGTTTTTTTTTTTTAGTTCTAAAGAGAGCCATTTGCTCATCTTTTGGGCAGGTTTTCCATCAGCTCTTCCTGGAGGTGGGAGAGCACTGGAGATATCTATAGTTGTGGGAGGTGGGTGTTTTGAATGGTTTCCATCAGTGAATCAGATCCCACAAAATACCAGAATGATTCAGGGTTGGGGTTGGGGTACTTTTTTTGTGTTGGATTCTTTTCTAACCAGCCCAAGTGGCAATGTCAGGCTGAGGGCTGGCATGTGCCACAGCAGGGGCTCAGGGGGAGCTGTGGCATCCTGTGGGCTCTGCTCTCAGCAGCAGCCCCAGCGCTGCAGAAGGGGACACAGTGGGGTGGATTTCAAGGCTGTTGAAAGAGGGATTTTCCCTTGTTTTCAGGGAGCAGAGTCCAGCCCTAAGCCCTGTGCCAGCCCATAAGCTGCCCCTGATATAATCTCTGCCCCAATTTACACCCTAAGCCACTAAGCCAGAGCCACAGTGCAGGGTGTTACATGGCATCGTGGTTCTTACCTAACCTGCCCCACATCCCAAACCTGCTGGGGACCATGCTTCCCTGTGGGCATAGGGGTGCTGGTGCCACAGGCTTTGACATCCTGCATCCCATCGGGAAGGGGCTCAGGACCACACGGTGCTGGGTTACAGTGCCAGAAGGTATCGTTGTAATCATCTCATCTGCATAACAAGCCACGAGGCTTGCTATTAATTAATTCCTATGAAGCGTGGCTTTTAGAAGGCACATGCAGTCGTTCTAAAATTGCCAGTGAGGTGGAATTGTACCCCCTGCTGCTAAATCACAGTTCACTGCTCTCGAAGTGACAGCGTCACACTTCTGTTCAGCATGGGAACGATCCCCCTCCAGCTTCCAGCCACCCTGCCATGGTCCTGTCATGGCTGAATTCCCATTCCCTGGTGTGGGCACATGGCTGAGCCCACCCTCTGTTCCGTGGGCCACACCAAGCTTGTCTGTGGCTTGGCATCCTCCCCGGTTTTTTGGCACCCCCTTCTCAGTGATGTTGCACCCGTGACAGACAGTGATAGCAATAGCTGCTCCATTCCTGTTCAGCATTCCTCTGGCTCCTTGTTCCACCTTTTGCCTGGTGCTGGACTTGGGAAAGTGTGTTTAGCTGGTAATGCACCTCGTTTGTAGAGCTGCTCCTTGTCCAGGACAGAGGCCCTGTAGTATTTGCTCCTAAGGAGCAGAATTGCACCTTCAGACACTCTAAAACCACTAGAAATAAATAACCAGGAGCCAAGAATCTGCTAGAGATGAACACCTGATCATAATTCCTGCTTTCCCCTGGATTTTGAGATCAGTCTGCCAGTTTACTCTCCTGGTAGTACATATCAGGCTGAATCTTGTCTGGTACTAAATCATGTGCTTTATGAAACTCTGTTCCAGAGATGATTTATCTGCCAGATTTGGAGGTGCTGTGAAACACACAGTTAAGTCTCTCTCAACCATGTAGACTCACAGCAATAATATTACCTCCCTTAATTCCTTGTTATCCCAATAATCTGTTCATAAAGTGGCTTTTTCCCCTTGGAAATCACTATCAGAGTCAACTTATGATTTGGGGCAACCTAAAGTCATGTTCTAAAGTCTGTTCTTGGCCAGTAAAGACCGAAGATGTGTTTTTCTCACGCTCACACATCTCCGTGTGCCCCCTCTGTCCCCATCCCCTCTAGCAGCAATGTCACTCATGGTGACAATGCCCTGCAGCAGCAGGATGAAAAGCTGTTCTTTTTGGGGGTAAACTTGTAGAAGTGGAGCTGACAAATGCCTGGGCTGAACGTGAAGCCACCAGCGCTGGGGGTCCTTGTCAGCCCTGCCTGCTTGCCTTCTGCAGGGTTGTCAGAGCAGCCAGATCTAGAATTAATTACATCTCCTCACTTCAAACAGAGACACAGCCCTGTGCTAGTGCCCAAGGCAGTGTGTGTCGCCCTCTGAAAACCCTTTAAGTGCGAGTTATCAGGACCTGCTGGTTAAAAACTGTCTAGTTTTAGTAGTAGCTGTTTAATATAATCGTGAATTATGGTCAAAGTGGAAAGTAGTTTATCATTATATGATACAGCTTAGCTTATCATTTGGCTCTTCCCCAAGTACAGAAGAGAAATGTTTATGAAACACTTTGGCTTCTCTGCCTCCTGCATTACCACAGCAGGTCAGGGAGCTCCGTGGGCGACCCAAGTCCTTCAGTTCTCACTCTCTTGGCTGTAGATTTGTCCATTTGTAGATTTGCCTCCTTTAGATGTGTCATCCTTAAGATTTATCACCCTTTTTGGTTCCTCTCATCTAATTTACATTCATGACTATTGTTTTCCCCTTTTTACCTTTCCATAGTTATTTTTGCTTCCTCTTTGGGCTGCTCTGGGTCTGTAACCAGTGTGACCAACTTTCTCAATCATGGGCTTGTGGCTTTTCAGCCCTCAGTGACCTCAGAGGATTTCTCTGCACAGCATTTCTTACTTCCCTGAGTTGTCATGGGTTGGGAACAGGCAGGAGATGAGTGGGCAGATGTCCAAACCACAGAGCTGCCGGTGGTGGGTGCTCTGATGGAGCAGCCTGGTTGCCCACTCCCAGGCTGGAATTTTTAATTAAAGCCCAGGACATATTGGTCTGCCACGAGTATCCATGTGAAAACAGGGAAGGTAGTAAGGAAGGAAGAGCTTAACCTCACTGTCTGTGGCTTTGCCTGCTGTTTATTGGGAGGCAGCGGCGGTAAGAAAGGTGGGAGGGACGGAGGAGGTCTGGGAGGATGCTCATCCTGGCTACTGGGACTAACCCTCCTCCCTCCTGTCTGCCCAGGCGTGCTATGGCATCCTGAAGGTCCCCATCGGGAGCTGGCTGTGCCGGACCTGTGCCCTGGGAGTTCAGCCCAAGTGTCTGCTGTGCCCCAAGAGAGGGGGAGCGCTGAAGCCCACGCGGAGCGGGACGAAATGGGTCCACGTTAGCTGTGCCTTATGGATTCCTGAAGTAAGATGTTCTGCAGCCTCCTCATGACACGTGGCTGGGCACAGACCTGGTTTCAGGTCTCGGCCCAGACCATTCATTAATGGTCTAAAATAGCAAACCCAGTTTGGCTCGTCAAGCTGTGCCAGAGCGATGCAGGGCAGTCATCAGACTGTGTGTTTAATTAGCAGCCAAGGGGCACCCTGTGGAGGGAGGGCACAGAGCTGGGGGGCGAGGGCACAGAGCTGGGGGGCATAGCTCTGTGTAGCAGAGTAAAGCTAATTTCATGTGCCCATTTGAGATACGCAGCAACATCCACGGGAGGAATTAATTCAGAGGAAACACCAACATACATTTTTCCTTCTGTTTCATCCAGATGTGGGTTTGGGTTTGTTTTTTTTTTTTCAAAATTGCAACTGATCCCAAAAATCAATAAATGTAATCCCTCCCTCATTCAGACTGCCACAGACACCCACTTGTAGGAGATGTGGGATGGTAGCCAGTATTTACAACTTGTCTTCTGTCTCATGGCCAGGTTAGCATTGGATGTCCTGAAAAAATGGAACCCATTACGAAGATCTCACATATCCCAGCAAGCAGATGGGCTTTGTCCTGCAGCCTCTGCAAGGAATGCACTGGGACATGTATTCAGGTATGTAGCTTGGCACTGAAGACACTCAGACCTCCAGGGTTGTGCCTGTATCAGCCACTGGAGGTTCTGGAGGTGCTGGAGGACACAGTCTGGCCAAAGGCTTATTTCTGCTCTGAGTAAACCTGACAACAAGAACCTGTCAGGCATCATCAGATGTTGTTTGCAATCACTTAATGCATTGAGTGCTAGAAATGTAGATTAACTTTCTTTGCATAACACAGTGATGTTGCTGTAGTGACACTAATGACTGGGACTGCAAATGACCTTGATTTGGATCAGGAATTTCCAGCAGAAAGAGCTTCCATGAAGCTTCGAGGAAAGTGAGATGCTCGTGAGATACACAGCCCAAGTATTTCACAAACACTTGGGGTTTCAGTTGGGGGGATCCCACGGAACCCCCGGGTTGGAGAGTCCTCACTAGCCTGCTGGCTTGGAAAATAAAGTGTTTACCATGTACTGCATTTCCACATTTTCTGTTTTGCCACACCTAACCAAACTACTGCAGACATCTGATTGCCTGCCCTCCCTGCAGCAGGAGGGCAGACATTCTCTTTTCAGATGGAAAGCAGGATGCTCTGGGCTTTCCTGTTGCAAAAGTGGAACAGAGCTTCACACCATGTGATACCTCTACTTGGGGAGCAAAGAGTAGAAGCTCCCATCCCAAATGCAGCACACTTGGTGTGAGAGCATCTGGGGAGCCTTGCTGAACCCCCTGATTCCCCCTCCTTCCCCCTGCTTGGCCAGTGTGATCTGGTGATCCCTGGGGATGGGCTGGAGCATCTGCAACCCATCAGCATCTACAGTGCCAGTTGCTTCCATTGGCAGAGCAGGCACTGGAGCAGCCTTGGCATGCAGGGGGAAATGGAAGAGCCTTTAAGCTTTGAAAAATGGAGAGAAAGTTTGGGATGTGTAGCAATCCCAAGGGATCATCTCTGGTACAGCAGCACGAGCTGCACCAGGGAGGTTGGTGTACACAGTGGTGATGATGGGGGACCAGAACAGCTGCCTGTTTGCAGAAGGACATCAGGGATAGGAGGTCTGCAGGCTCCACTGTGTTTATGCCATCGTCTTGGGTTTAATCCTTTAAAGGGAGCTATTTAAAAGCAATCCCCGTAGTTTGAAACGAAATTTCACAATACTCCTTTAAATCTGTAGCGTTGACTCACTTCTTTTTTGATGGCTCTGGATGCTTATTCACCCTGCCAGATGGAGATACTGTGTCAGAATGGCAACTGCTTTCAAAGAACAGAGGGGCAGGGAAGGAGGCAAACAGGCTTGGCAGCATCAAAAAGAATTCAGCGTCTCTCAGGCTTCATCCTCTTAGCGCCAGCATGACACGGGAGCCACGAGATCCCGGGGGCTGGGTGGATTTGCATTAAAGGTCACCTGAGATGGAACAGGAGCCTTCTTGTCTCATGTGCCAGCAGTTCACAGTTTATAAGTCTTCGTGAAATTGTCACTGGAGCATTTGCCGAGGCCACCCTGGCGTGTGCAGGCTGGTTTTGCTTCAAGGAAAAGGGGGAGAAGTAAAAAAAAAAGTAGGCAGTGCCTTTATTTAAGGATTTATGGGGTAAATGAACACCCATAGATAAATAAATATGCTCTGTACTCTTCAGTGGTACAGAGCTCTGTTTTGAAAGCTTATGTTTATGGAGCATACTTTGTGCTAGTGCCTGTTTATGCAGGTGTGATCTACCTTTGTCAGCATTTCGGGTTTGTGACCCAGCTCTGAAAGGAGAAGGTTGTTTTCTGCAAAAGCACTGGGTGTTTATTCTTGGGAACAGGAATCAGGTGCTGCAGGTGGGCAGGTCTGGGGAAGGAAGGACGTTTCTTCTAGGAGGGGGTTTTCCAAGTGGGCAGTGGGATCTGGGTTTTGCCAAGGTGGAATCTGGGAGGCAGACTGGAGGAGGGGAAGACTCATCCCAACAGGGCATGAGATGCTCAGAGGCAGCACCACAGCTTAAGAAAACACCCACCTGAACCACATTTGCAGAGACAAATGTGAGAAATCTTTGCACAGGCACCTCTGTGCGTGGAGGTGTTTTTCCCCATCCAAATTTGTCCATCGAAAGGGAAACAAACCCAGGGAAGCCTGAGGAAGGGCTCCCCACTGCTCTCGATGCCTCTGCCCTTGCTGCTTGTATGTAACTCATCCCTTGCTTCCTGGTACAGAGCTGTGAGCCCAGTGTAATTCGGTGTGGCTGTAGCTGAGCCAGAGCTCCTGGACACTGTGCAGTCCTCGAGACACCCTTTCCCTAGCTCCTGTTAAGGGGAAGTCATTATTTCATGGTGGTTCTTGTGGTCAGACATCAGGAGATGCCAGAGAGCTCGGTATGTAGCAGGAATTTTCTTGTTTGCATTGCTGAGGTGGAAAAGAGAGTGCCAGGAGCCAGGCTCTGGTGCAGCCGAGTCCTGACCATGCTTTTTTGGGACCCAGCTCCCTCTTCCTCACTTGTCAGAGAGACAGGAAGTGGTAACCGAGGCAGCATGGAATGCCAGGGCTCTGTTAGTTGCTGGCAGGCTTCTCCAAAGGGCACAGTCTTCTGCTGTCATCATCTTCAGGCTTACCTTTTGTTGTTTTTTGGAGAAAAAGCCCTTGGAAATGTCCTCCACCACTCATTTGTCCGTCATTGCTCCTCTACCCGCTGCTGCCCACTCCCCTTGAGCTGCTTGGGCCACTGGTCCCCATCCACTGGGGTAACCGGTGTGGTGGTTCCCAAAGCTGTCCTCTGGTTGTGCCTGAAAGCACACAGGGTGACACAGGGGAAGAGCAGCCTGTGTGCCCCCCTGCCACCCCCTGCCCCACATCCTGGGAGGGTGTCTGGGAGGCCGACAGTGGCCGTCTCGGCTGAGAGGCTCTGCCAGCATCCAGACCATCTGTGGTCACAGAAAATCACATGGCAGTTCTGTAAGGATGCAGAAGTGTTGTCTCTGATGGCTTGGCCGGCGTTCAGCACCGGTAATTAATTTTTCCTTCCCGAGCTCCCCTCGCAGGTCTGTTGGAGGAGCCGCTTCCTTCCCCTCCGGCCCCAAACTGCAGCAGAGCACCACTGCAAGCTGCTGAACTTCTGTTTGAATTTCCTTGGCAACTGAAATCATCCCTCTGTTTCTTCCCAGTAAGAGTGATTTGCGGGCTAATTGACAGCCCACATTAATCTCTGGGGCAGTTTTCACCCTCTCTCTCTGGGAACTGTGTTTGGGGATGGATTTGCCTGGATAAGCAATATGCTGAAATCCTTGAATGGGAGGTGCTGTAAGATAGCGAAGCACGATCAATAACGAAGCCAGTTTTTGAGCCTGGTTTATTCTGGGTGGCAGATCCCTCCCTGCCATCACCAGTGGCTTCATTCCAGCGCCGTTCTGGGATGGATCAATATGTTTTTATTGTTAGTTTATCCAAGGTCCTTCAGTAGCTGTGGCCGACCGGGTACCTTTCTTTGTTGCCCTGTCAGCTGAGCTGCCTAATTATTTTCTGTTTGCATTTTGGGCACGGTTTCTGATGAATACTGCTTGCCATCTGTCACAGGAGAGGTCCAGGACGGATGTCACTGGATTTACTTTATTCCTAAGGTGGGGTGATGGCCATTCCTGTTAGCAGGACATTGTCCTGGCAGAAGACACGTGTTGTTAATGCTGTTTTTAGCACTGGTGGCAGAAACGGGAGGGAAGGGACGTCACTCTGTGTGCTTTAAAAGCCAGTAGGTGATATACTGACTGCCCTGAGTAAATCTGGAAGCTGCAAGTCAGGCTGGGCTTCCTCTGTCCCTCCCTCGATGCCAAAAATAAATACTGGAGAGTGGAGCCAGTGCTTCAGCCATGTGGGAGGCTGTGACAGGGCTTGTCCCATGGGATGGGCAGGGTGGTAGGGCGGGCTCCCGCTGCCTGCTGTGGTGGTGGGTGCCCCAGGCTGGCACGGGGAGCACCAGTGGGTCCCTCACAATGCCAGGCACCAGCAGCATAGCAGAGGGAGCTGAGCTTTGCAAGTTATCAGCTATTTTTGTGAACAATTTCAGACTGAAGTTAGGACCAAATGGCCATATTTAACAGGGTGTCAGAGTTCATAATCCACTTGTGTGTGGTGCCTGCAGGAGTTAGTACTCAGCATCACTGCCTGGAGCCGTGCTGGTACAGCCAGAGCTGCATCCAGCTCTTCCCACTGGTCTTGGAGGCTTTGGAACAGGGGCTGGAGAGCCCTGTAAGTGGAGGACTTGGACAATGCTTGCCTGTGCTTTTCTTGGCCCTGGCAGCTGCATGAACACCAGCAGATTCATTAAAAAAAGCCAAAGGAAAATATCTAAAAGCAGCAATTTCAAAAGTTGACACCTGGATGCCTGAGCAGGATTCAGGGCTGATGGATGGGGTGGAGATTAAAAGCTGTAAAACTTCTGCTCCTCAATTACTGCCAGAATGTATTTAGGTTTTTTTTTGAGAATTAAAGTGCAGTAAAACTGAGTGGTTTGTCATCGACATCCAGGAAATTTCACCTGCCTCCACCTAGTCCTTCAGGCCACAAGTGCATCTTCATCCTCCACAAGAACAATTCTTCTGTTAACTCCAAAATGGTGCCTACGGTTAATAGCCCACTTAAAATGTCTCATTATTGCAGTTTAACTGGTCATTAGCAGCTGGAATAGCCTGATTTCTTATGGGTTATGGTTGAAATAATTACCTGACACTATGAGCCATTAAAAAACAGTTAATGAGTAGAGGGGGAGAAGGTGCTGAGGTGGACACGGGCTCAGTGCTGGCTGGTGGGGGTTCCTCTGTAGGACACCAGGCTGAGATTTGTTGCCTGTGGGATCCAAAGTGTTTTAAACCTGAGGTAAGTTAGGGAAATGGTTAAAAAATTAATCTGATACAAGTTTGATGACATTCTAGCCACATGTTTTGCTCTGGTTGCCTTTTTTTTTTTTCTTTTCTTTTTTAAATGGAGCTAGTTAGAGTGTATAATTTCCAGAGGAGGAAGGCATTTGGGAGCATTGGCTGCTGCTTAGATCCCATGTTCACAAATAAACTTTGCCATGTTCTCTGTGCTTCCAATAAAAATGGCATATTGGCTTTAGATGTGGTAAGAGAGGGGAGTAGCTTAAGGGTGAAATAAAGATGAGCATTTCTCCATCAGGAGAAACAAATTGACATTCCTGGGGCATCCTGTAGGCCGGTGCTGGTCTTTGGTTTTTGACATGTCTTGTTGGACGAAGCATCGGAAGCTCCTGGTTGTGGTGGGTGGGAGATGAGCAGGGCCTGTCACAGAGGATTAAAGAAGGTAAGGTGGGAAGGTGCCCAGTGGTACCTTTTGAACCCTGGGGTTCTACTTGAGTTTCTGGTGTTGGGCTCTCGGGTGTCCCCGGCTGGGGCAGTACCGGTGTTCTCCATGGGAGTGTGTGTCGTGGAGCACCCGTCCCTGGGACAGGTGTCACTCAGGTGGCTCTCCTGGGTTCCTGGGAAGCACTTGCTGCCCGCTGTGTTGGTCGGTGTCCCCCTGCCCCGGTGCCTTGCCTGGCCCTGAGCCCTGTCCCTGTCCCGCAGTGCTCCATGCCCGCCTGCGTCACTGCATTCCACGTCACCTGCGCCTTCGACCACAACCTGGACATGCGGACGATCCTGGCAGACAACGACGAGGTGAAGTTCAAGTCCTTCTGCCTCGAGCACAGCACCGGTGCCACCAAACTGCCCGAGGAGGCGCGGACAGAGCCCGACCAAGCCCAGCTGGACTTGGAGAAGGTGACGCTGCGGAAGCAGAAGCTCCAGCAGCTGGAGGAGGACTTCTATGAACTCGTGAAGCCTTCGGAGGTGGCGGAGAACCTCGACTTGAGCGAATCGCTGGTGGACTTTGTCTACCAGTACTGGAAGCTAAAGAGGAAAGCAAATTCCAACAAACCGCTGCTGACACCAAAAACGGATGAAGTGGACAACTTGGCTCAGCAAGAGCAGGATGTTCTCTACCGACGCTTAAAGCTCTTCATGCACCTCAGGCAAGACCTGGAGAGGGTGAGTACAGCCTTTCCTTCAGTCGTGTACCCCACATGCTCCACCAGGGCTGCGGTAGTGTGTGATGGGGACTGTAGACAGCATAAGCCCTGTTCTCCCCAGCTCAGTCTGACCCCCTTAAAAGTTGTGTCCTTCCGTCTTCATTCAGAAACATAACAGTGCTCAGTGTGTGTACATCACCCCTGCCAAAACACTGACACTGATGGAGTAAGTTAGTGTTGGTCTCCGCTGGGGGCTCAAAAGAACAAATGTGTGCAGGGAGAGTGCCTTGGCAGGGCTGGGTGGGTGGGAGGCAGATGATGCTGCAGTTTATGTCCACTGTGTCTAAATAGTCTGAAAGCTAAAAATTACCCTGTGTTGCCTCTCAGATGCTTTCCAGCAGCAAGGCACAGGAACACATCATTATTTACTTCCATTAAACATCCAAGACATGTGAAAGGCAGGAGTGAGAGCAGGGCCAGTTTGATTGGGCATTCCCTGCCCTGCCGCAGCCAAAAGTGGGTCGGCTCCTCCGGGAGCTGCTGGCGGAGGCAGAGCCATGCCAGAGGATGCAGACAGAGCATGCAGGCACCTGCAGGTCCCCGTGGTGCAGGGCGTCCTTGAATCCTCCCATCCACAGGGGAAGGGAGCAGGTTTTTGGGTGAGGGCACTGGTGGAGCAGCAGGGCTCAAATGGTGCTGGAGCTCCCCGGGCTGGGCTTGGTGCTGCACCGTGCTGCTCTCTGTGCATTTGGCTGTTGTGGCTGCACCGCTGTCAGCCCCAAAATCACAACCACTTCCACCAGATTAATTGCTGAAGACACTAAAAATGATGTGATGCCCTGGGGGCACCCCTCCAGGCTGCTTGTGTGGAGGGCAGAGGCAGGGATGGGGCAGAGGCAGGCTGGAGATGAGGAGTGGCAGCGAAGGTGAGAGGCAGCGAGGAGAAGAAGCACAGGGAAGCACAGGGGAAGAAGCACAGGGGAAGAAGCACACACAGAACCTGGAGAGGGGACAGGTACAGTAGTGGTGCTGCCGGGGAGCACATGGATGTAGCACAGGGGAGCAGTGAGACAGGGACAGACAGGGCAGGGGTGCTCAGCCTGGCATGCAGAGCCCAAGCTCCCTCTCCTCCTCTGCTTAAGACCCAAGCCCTGCCTGGTCCCCCCTTTCCTCCTTCTGCCAGAGGGGTGAATCCATGGCCCTTGCTCAGGTCCCTGCCTGACTGCCCACTCAGGGTGCAAAAGCCACGGAAGGGCTCAGGGGGTCTCTGGGAGCAAGGAAGGAGGAAAGCAGGAAAACAGCATTGCTTTGACTCAATGGATGTGGTGCTGTGGTTCCCTGAGAAGGGGGCTGCGGGTGCTGCAGCTCCCTGGGAGGTGAAGGTGGTGGGTATGCTGCCCCTGCATGTCCCTGAACCCTCTCTCCAAGCTGCTGAGGGTCTGTGGCAGAGTATAACCTATGAGTGGGAAGGTGGTGTGGGTGGGCATTGCATTCATGTCCAGGTGGGGTTTCAGCTCTGGACCAGCCTGCCCTGGTTCCTTCCTGCACCCACCTCCCAGGTGCATTCTGGAGCCTGAGAGCCTTCTCCCATGTAAAAGCAATTGGATTTGAAGCTATTCATCTCTTTTCTGTGGTCCTGTCTGCCTTCATCCCTGTGGTCATTACTTCCATCACTCTGCCAGTCTGCCCCTCCTTTGTTCCTGCCTTACCCCCTCACATTCCCCTCTCTGTGTGGGGCTGCCACCGTTAGTGGGTCTCCATCACCAAGCTATGGCAACAGGCTGCAGCTGTCCATCTGAGGGTGACAAGTTCAACTCACTTTTCCCCCTTCATCTGCTCCATATTGTAAATCTAAACCAGGCTGCTCTGCCTCCCACTGCTTCCCCTTGTTCCCAACTTGGCTTTCCCAGCTGCAGTGAACCACTGTGCACCCCTGGGTACCACGCTTTGCTCACAGCGGCTTCTCTTTGATTTCTTTGTGTCAAAACTCGGTGTTTTACCAGATTTCCCATTTTCCAGAGTTGCCTCCAGGCTTTGTGGGGTATGCCCATCGGTGTTCAGCCTCTGCTTAGCAACTCCCTGCCAGGTTTCACTGCCTGGCCGTGGAAGAGCTGTTTGTTTGTTCTACTTCCAAGAGTGGAACAGTAAACACCAGCTGGATCAAAGTCCAGTGCTCATATGGGTGATACAGGTTTAAATCCAGTTGTTTCCAGTGCATCCCAGGTGTCTGATCCTGCCTGGCAGTGCCAGTCACAGCCACCCTGCTTCACGTCAGATTGGGATTGGAGACAATCAGCATGGAGGGAGGACTTTCAGAGGGTGTCTGTGGGGCATCAAGTTGGATTTTAATGTTTTCAGCAATTAATCTGGAATTGGGTGTGATTTCAGGACTAATAGTGGATCCAGGAGAGTTGTTGGGGAGGCAGAAGCAGCAGAGTAGATGACATGGGGACATCCAGAGTGATGGTGTTTCCCTCTGCCATTTTTTAACTCCTGTCGTTTCTGCACTTCACAGTGTCAGCAAATTTAACCTATTGCCTGGGAATCCTAATACATTCCCCTTGTTTTCTTTTTGGCCTTTTTTTAACACTCTTTGCCTTTTTTTAAAGCTTTTTCCCAAGGGCTGAGTGTTTAAATTAACTTTAACAAAAAGCTGTAGTTTCCAGGCTTTCACACCAGCATCTAAGCTTGGCTTGGGGAAGCAGCACTGGGTGGTGTTGAGCTGTGTAAGTGTGGGTAAATACCAGCAGTCTCTAAGCAAAGCTAAAGTAATGTTTTCTTCCAGGAATATCAAATCATAGAGAAGAGATACCGCCAAACACTTGGAGGTTCAGGTTGCCAGAGGCAGTTGTTTTCTTCATAAAGAAATTTTAGTTTGATGTTTTCTCCAATCCAGAATGAAAAAAAGATATAACAGAGTAAAATACACTACAAAGCTCACTGCCTTGTATTTACAGCTAGGGGATTCAACAGCAACAACAAAAAAAGAACAGCTTTTTCTCCCATATCCCTAAGCATTCCCAAATTGTCCTTAGGTAAGACCAGTGTCATTAAAGGACAGCTGCAGTCGTCCTTTTGCCCTCACAGCCTTTGGTGGCAGATACCAGGTAGGCATGGACAGTGTCACTGTGAGAGGCACAAAGCCTCCTGACCACCTAGGGACAGTCCCCCAAGTCTGACAATACTCTGCAGAGAGGGGTTTGGAGACTAGAGGGGGGAGGAATTGAAGACATCAGCATCACACATGGGCGTGGACGTGTCCACACACGTTCCTGCCGTGAATCCCACGCCCCCATTCAGGCCACCTCCTCCTTACCTTATTACAGGCAGCTTTGCTCTCTCAGAGCATCAGAAAGCTGAGTAAATGCTGTCAAATCCTGTTAGCTGCCATTAGCATTTCTGTCCCACAGCCAAACGCCTCCACTTCCTCCCAGAGCCTCGGTGCCCGCCGCAGCCGTGGTGCCAGAGCCTGGCTCTGCAGCCACCCATGCTCAGGGCTGGCAAAACGTGGCACTGAGACTCGTCAGCAGGCAGGTGCCAGCAGGTATCAGCAGCAGCTCTGTCATCTTATGCTGCTGGGGTGTTTTTATCAGCAGCCCCGTGTGATAAGCAGGGTTTAGCCACTGCTGCGTGTGAGCAGTTGCATCTTGTGCTTTGCTGTTTGTGTTTAGAGCTTCAGGTAATCGTAGAACGGGTTGGTTTGGGTTGGAAGGGACCTTAAAGATCACCTGGTTCCAACCCCAGCACCGTGGTTAATGAAATTCCTTGGGCTGGGACAAAATGCAGCAGGGATTTGCAGGTAGATGTGGAGCAAGGGTGAGTAACCAAATAGAGGGGCCAGATTTGAGGTCGGGGGCTGCACTGGCTGCTGACCTGGGCCAGCATCACTGGGGTATTTTGCTGTGTTTTCTATGCTTTGTCCTGGTACCTGCTTTAGGGCATCAGACAGCTCTGTAAGGCTTTCAGTGTCCTTAGCCTGATATGGACACCTCCATCCCAGCTCTGCCCCTTCCCTGCACTGGCTGTGGGAAGAGGGTCTCCCTCCCTGCAGAAGGATCAATTTGTGGGTGAGAACTGGTGTATTGACTCAGGGTACCAAGGTGCTTCTGAGTGTTTGGCATTTTTTGGTGCAGGTCTCTGTGACAGGGATGTGCATGATGCAGCTGCTGGGTGGGCTCAGCACAGTGCTCAGGGTCTTGGAGCTGGACCTCCAGAACTCTGTTATAATGGTCCCTCTACAGCATCTTCCTTCTGAGACTTCCCAGTGCCCGTGCTGGAGAAGCCAGGCAGCCTTCCTTGCCCCCATTGAGGTCTTGTTTGTTGGAGCCAGAACAGAGAGGTTTAGGCTGGGAATCATTCACCACATGCTTTTTCCCATATGTATTCCACAGTTTGGATCAGGAGCCCTCACTGCTAGTCCTGACTCACCCAAAGGGCCCTGGTAGGAGTTCTGGTGGAACACAGATGATGGTGAGGTGAAGAGGACCCAATCCCAGGGAGTGGGGATTTCCCTGGGCAGCAGAAGCAGCGCCACTTGAGGGGACCTGTTTTGACCCTGCCTAAACCAGACACTGTTTGTTGTGTTTCTGTAGGTAAGAAATCTCTGTTACATGGTGACAAGACGGGAGAAAATGAAACACACCATTTGTAAACTGCAGGAGCAGATCTTCCATCTCCAGATGAAGCTTATTGAGAAGGATCTTTACCCAGGTCAGTACTGCTTCCCAGAGCTTGGTCTTGCAGCCACTGTCCCTGCCATCCTCTGAAGCCAAAGTTGGGTGCCCAAGCTCCCCACCCCAAGGAAGCCAGAGGTACCCCCTCCCCTGATGTGTTATTTTGGAACACATGGTTCCTGTGTTGACTCAGAAATACAAAAATAAGGCCAGACCCTGGATGACAGTGAGCTGGAGCTCCTGTTTTCACAGACCCCTCTTGATCCTCTTCTCCCTGGGAATCAGTCAGAAGGACCAAGCATTTGCTTGGGTGGGGATGCTGAGGCAGTGTTTGGTGCCTTTCGTGGAGCTGGAGCTGTTTGGGAGGAGATGGTAAATCCTGGGCACGGGGCTGATCCCTGGCAGCTGGTTCCCTGGCCCAGTGGCAGCCTCGCTTCGGGCTCTTCTCATTTTCCTTTGGCTCTGTCAGGAATCAAGGGTTAAGCTGCTGGTGGGGGGTCTGTTGCTCCAGGAGACCAGCTCCTTCAGCTCTGGAGGGCTGCAGCTCTCTGCTCCACGTACCCATTAGTGGAGATCATGCTGCTGCATGCAAAGCCTCTGGCAACTTTTATTGAGCAACTGAAATAAAGTTGATTTCCTTTTGTCCTACTTCTTTTTCCTTTCGCACAAGCAGTGCCGGAGCCCACAGCTCCTGCTCCCTCCTCCTCCTCCTCCTTTCCCTTCGGTGGCAGGGCAGAGCAGACCCCATGGCTGCAGAACAGTTTTTCCAGCAGCAGCATCTGGCGCTTTGGCAGCCGCTTCCGACGGTTGTTGTGTTTGTGGCTTTGGAGTTGTGTTTGAAACCATCACATGGTTGGGGTTGCTTCAGGAACCGTCTGGGCTGAGCTTTCCTTGACAAAAGTCTCCTTTCACTGAAGTTTTGGAGGCTGAGGGATGTGTATATTGAGGTGCCTGTGACTCAGGCCCGTGTGAATTCCTCTGGATGGCCAAAGCCAGGCAGTGATGGGGACAGGGGTGGCTGGACCCCAGGGTTTCTCCAGGGAGCTGTGGGACCTGTAAATCCTGGTCCCTGTGACACTGCATGTTGCTCTACGTCCTCACTGAGCCAGCCTGAACACACACAAAGTGGTGTTCCCAGCTGTTCCCACCAACTGGAGACCATGCATTGCACATCCATTCCCTGTACCCGGGATGTTTGTGCTGGGTGGTGCTCCCAGCAGTGATGTGCTGGCTGGGGTGGTGAGGTGGGAGATCCAGCTCAGGAATACAGATAGAAGACAAGAGGAACAAGCTCAGATCTTGAAGGCAGGTGCCATGCACTGTGCTCCTGGGTTCTCTGGCCTTCAGGGGGATCTCAGGGGACCTCGGGATGCTTTTCAGTTCAGCTGGGTGAACCCAGTTCATCATTTGCAGCTCTCAGAAGGAGACAGGTGCAGGGTAGTGTGCCAGGAAGGGTTTTTGAGCTCACCTCCCTTGCAGACAAGGTGTTAGATAGCTGGAAATGCCCCTGGGGACCTGTGTTGCCCAAAATGCCTTGGGCAGTCTGACCACCAGTGCATGCCTGACCCTGTCTCTGATGCAGTGATGGGGTAGGAGCTGGCAAATCCTCCCAAGGAGAGCTGAGCCAGGGCCTTGCCAGTGGGGCGTAGATGCCAACCAATGATGGGGAGCTGTGTTGGGGCTCTTCTGATGGTGTTTCGAGATTGTCTGCACTGCCCAGTGCCGGTGTTGTGCAATTGCCTTTCCCCAAAATGTTATGCGTACTTGAGGAAAAGCACGGCTGCTGTTCCCATGATGTTTGTTCTGCCCAAAGGTGAGTGATCAGAGACAAACTCCCAGTTGAGAGGGTGGCCCAGCTGGGAATTGATGTTCAGGGATCATTTCAGACCCTGGGATGCAGATGCTCTTCTCTCCTGCCCCACCTGGCCGGTGTTTGCCCATTCGTTTTCCACTCCGAACCCACTGGGATGAGCTGCTTGTCTCTCCTGGGATGGACTTTTTGGTTGAGCCTGAGCAGGGACTGACTGCTCCCTCTGGCACCCAGGTCCCAGGAGTCACTGCTGCCAGAGAAAGGGCCCAGCTGCTGGGATTTGGTCCTGGAATCTCCAGGTGGTTTGGGCATCTGGGTCCTTCCTGTGCTGGGGGACATTAGGGACCTGAATGCCTTTTGTCATCAGTCCATGGAGTCTCCTGAGCTTGGGAGGAGTTCCCTTGCCAGGTGATGGTACCTAGAGCTGCAGATACTCAGCACCCAGTGGGACCAAAGCTTTGGATAACTCACTGCTGAATTTTCCAGCATTACAAAGCACTTACTGGTATGTAAACAGGGGATGGTTCCATCCCCCCCTACAGCTCCTGACAGGGCTGCTCTCCATACCTGGGGTTCCTTGGAGAAAGGAAGAAGTCTCAGTTATTCCAGCCGGATGAGGCCAGTTTTTAACTGCTGTTACAGTAGCCATCGACCAAGATCTGTTGGGGTTGTTCCAAAGATGGTTTTGGCACAAAGGTTTTTTTGGACTGGCTCCCACATAAAACTCAGAACAGGAGGGGTTTATTTTTCCCGCTGTCAAATGATCATTTAAGCAGGAGATTCTTAATAAAATCAGTGAGAACTGCCCGTGTAAAATGAACCCTCCTCTCCTCCCTGTATTTTTCTTGCACGGAGTGAAAAGTAAACACTGTCTGGCTTTGAAACACGGCTACTATTTTGACAGGTTCCTCTTCAGAAAGTGCTGCTCGGGTTTCTCTTCAGCCCCGTTGTGCTGTCTAAACAAAGTTAAGATTTTGATTTTGTAAGGGAACTGAAAAATGTGTCTGCCTTCCTCCCGTTACTTGGCAGGAACGCGGCAAATACCAGGTTTGCCTTTGCTTTTCTTTCTTCCTGCGAGTCCTTGGGTCAGGAGGGGTTCCTGGCTTGGCAACCCCAGGACTGTAAATCCTCTGTTAATCCAGACTCAGGCAGGTGCAATGTAAATTCCCTCCCCAGCTCACCCAGTACATTTCCACTGCCACAGCAAGGGGAGAGCTGGGGTTACTCCCTCTGACCCATCCACTCCTTGGCCTCTCTGCCAGCTCTGTTGAGGATTTGCTGCTGGCTGACACAATAAACCGATTTCTTCCTTAAAATCATTGCTCAGCCTATGGGCCAGCCTCTGAAAAACTGCCTGTCTCACGTCCACTTCCATCAGCCACCCACATTTTGGTTTAAGGGCAATATCCTTCCCCCTCTGAAAATTAATAGAACTTTTAGCATGGACTTCTGAGGGACATTGGCCTAATGGAGTAAGTAAAAACTGTTGTAAGTATTTTACTTGGCAATGCAGGTTGTATTTTCATAGGGCATTTGTCCTGTTTACCCAGGAGGAATAAATCCAGTAGGGCTTCAAAGCCATTTAGGAAATGCTAATTTTTAGGTGAATGTCTGCATAGCTAAGAGTTTGCTCCCTGCCTTTCCATGGGCAATCCTGGTCATCTTTCTTGCTCCATGTACTTATGTAATTTTGGGTTTTTTATCACCCCTGCACAGTTTGAGTGTGAGCAGCTGCTGTTGCTGAAAGGTCAAATCGAATCAAGATCAGCCTCCTGGCAGGTGTCCAAGCAGGATTTGGGGTTACTCCTTTGTGAGTCCTCACCCCAAAGCCCTGGTCCAGGGGGGCACCTTGGTGGCTGCAGGGTCTCCAGCGAGTCCCCTGCCTTCAGTGGGGCTGCTCCTGTGGCCTTGCCAAGCTCCTCTCCAAGGCCCAAACCTCTTTTTTATATAACCTACAGGATTCAGATTTTCTTGAAATACAGAGACCATAGCCTAACAGCTCTCCAAAAAGTGGCTGTTGTTCCCCCTTTGTGTTGGAGTTGCTGGCAGGTCTGCTCCAGGTCTCCACTGTGGGGTGTCCCCAGGGGAACTTGTTCACTGCAGCGTCCCTGGTGCCTCGTCTCACACGGCGTTTTCCTTTTTTTCCTAAAAAATGCCAGAACAAACTGGGAAGAGGACAAAGGGTAAGAAAAGTGACCCAAGAAGGAAAGGAAGAGATGGTAGAAAAAATAGTCCTGAGAAGACAGAGAAAAGGAAATCAGTCAACGAAACTGTATTGGGACAACTGGGTAAGTCTGATTTTATGAGTGTGGAGCTGACTCGTGCCACTGGAGACTCCCTGTTTTGGGGAGCAGGGTTTAAGAGTCCCAGCCCCTGATCCCTCCTGCACGTACACGGTGGAGTTACACCTTCCATCTCTCCTTTGTAGAACTCAACCTGAATTATCCAGGTTCCTGTGAGAGAGACTGGGACTGAAATACAGTCCCTGGTGGGGCAGGGGGTGTAAAATCCACCCCCGTAGCCCCAGGATTGGGAGAACGTGTTACAAAACCTGTGATGTGCTGCTGGAGTGTGATTTCACTTTTGGGGGATAAAATCAGACTTACCCAGCCCGTGGTAGGGCTGTTCCCCCATGTCCTCTGTGCTGTGCAGTGATGGTGAGCACAGCACGTGGGCTGGGAGTTCTCATGGCATGTACTGCCCCTGGTCAGGTGCCAGGGTGGGGTGTTGTCTCCTCCAAAAGGACCATGGTAAGGTGCAGGAGGTGCAGGGTCACATCCCATCGTTGCTCACAGGTGAGGGTGATGCAAAGCTGTCACCACAAGCAGCAGACATTGTGGATGTGACTCACCCTGCCCGTGCCACTGCTCTTTCCCTCTCTGTTGCCAGAGTGACTGCTTCAAAGGAAATCCAAAATCAAACCTCATTTTTCCTGCATCCATAAAACCAGCTCTGATGTTGAATCCGTGGGTTTCTGTTTCTGGGATTACAATGCTTGTGCCTGTGCAGGTGTGTGCCTTTGCTAATTAGACCCAGTCCAGCCCACAATGCTCACTCTTGCTCTCAGAGATCATTATTAGGAAGTTTTTCAGCTTTTTCCATTCCAGTCTTAATCTCTGCTCCTCTTCTTCAGCCTCCTCACCTCTCAAGATGTTCTCAGACCTGCCTCCCATGCAGATATAGCACCAGTCCCATCACCACACTGGCTGCCTGGCTCTGGTGCTGGCCCACATGGTGGCCTAGTGGCAGCTGCTCCCTGGGGAACCTGTCACCCCTTGCCTGAGCAAAAATCCTGCTCTGTCACCAAATTTTTCAGCGTATGCTTGGATTGTTTGTCTGCCACCTTTGCACGGGGATGTATTTGCCCCCATGCTGGGATGGGTCATTGCTTGACGTCTTTGCTGAAGAAAGATGCTTGATTTGGATTCAGGGAGGTTCATGGAGTGTGGCATGTGAAGGACAGCTCAGGTTGTCATGCTGTGATCTCAGTGAACCCCAAATTCACCATCAGTGCTGGAGTAAACCCTCCTCTGTCCTGGTGTGGTGTGTTAGAGTTGACCTTCTGAGTGTTTCTCCGGTGCCGGGGAGTTTCGGTGAAGCTGGCGGCAGTGGTGGAGGACAATGTGCATGTTCCTGGCTTCTGAGGCAAATCTTCCATTCTTGTTTTTTCCAGGCTTGTCAACCTCCTTCCCCATCGACGGGACCTTCTTCAACAGCTGGTTGGCGCAGTCGGTGCAGATCACGGCGGAGAACATGGCCATGAGCGAGTGGTCCCTCAACAACGCCCACCACGAGGACAGCACCCCCGGCCTCTCCGAGGAGCTCCTCCAGGACGAGGAGACCTTGCTGAGCTTCATGATGGACCATTCCCTCAGGTCCCCGTTCAGGCAGAGCGAGGCCACAAAGAAAGTGAAAAGCAGAACGAGAACGAACACTAAGAAAAAGCTGCCGCGGAGCAGCCCCCCCGCTGTGGGCGGGGGCCACCCGGAGGGCTCGGAGCCCTGGACTACCAACGCCAGCAACTTGTTGGATGATCCCGCCAAGCCCTTCGCTCTGGATTCCAGGCCGAGCAAGTCGGAGAAAGGGGCGGCGAAGCTTCCCACCGACCGCAAAGGGACGGGCGAGGCCAAAAGGGCGGCCAAGAAGGGCTCTCTCCAGAAAGCCAGCGAGCCTCACGCCCCTGCCGGGACACGGGGCTGCGTCAGCAAGGAGGAGGAGGAGGAGGAGGAGACGCCGCGCTGCGCTCAGCCCGAGCCCAGCCCCGCGGCCAAAGTGCCTGACTCCGTAGGTAGCCCCAAAACCATCGTGCGGTTCAAATTACCAAAGGAGAGCCGGGGGGCGCGGCGCTCGCAGCCCCCCAAGCCCGAGGGCGCCGGCGGAGCTCCCCTGCGTCGCTTCGACGCCGACACGGACGGATACTTCTCCGACGCCGAGATGAGCGACTCGGACGGGGAGTCCCGCGGCGGCCGGGCACAGCGGGGCCAGCTGGACGCGGCCGGCGAGGACATCGTCAGGATGAGCATCCTGGCGTCCTAACTCCTCCCGCCACGAGGCCTCAACCCAGTTCCAACTGCCATGTCCGATTTCTGCCTGGTATCACGGCGAGGGGGGTTTTTAATATGTGTATATAGTTGGAAGTTCGGCACTGTTGTCTTTCTCTTCTCGATACGCCTGAGATACAGCTTCAGCTTCACCGACATCGATGACTGTGACAGCAGCGGTCCCTCCCCGGCTCCCTGCCAGACCCCACTCCCCAGGAACGCGAGCCGGCGCCCGGCAGGACCGATGCCGAGGGTGCCCGGAGGGTGGAGGGTGCCGGTACCCGTGCTTTCTGCAGGGATGACAGTTCAATTAACGGGCATTATTTAATGAGGGGCAGGTTCCTGCCCGGGACGGTTGCCCTCAGAGCAGGGAGCGAGCAGAGGGTCCGGCAGTGATCAGCTGTGGGAGGGGAAATTCCCGCCCGTGTGTGCGGAGACGAGGAAGCAAAATAAGCGATACTAAAATAATTAATGACTAAAGCACAAAAAGCTTGTTGGAGGAAAACGCTTGGGGTGGAAGAGAGCAATGTTACATTTCTATTTTTAGGAAAAAAACCCCCTCGGTCATTATTTTTCCCCTCACCTTTCCATCTGGTCGGGATCCGTCCAGGGGCCAGGATGCAAAATTTCCCCCCATCCCTGCCCCCATTGAGGTCAGGAAAATTGAAGGGATTTACTCAGGTGAATGGATCAGCTGGCAGCAAGCTGGAAAATGGAAACGTGGGGCAGGGTGGAGGAGAAAAGCATCCTTTAAAACCACCGTGGGGAGTCAGGGTTGGTGTAACCTGGGAAGTTGAGCGATTTTTTCTGCCCGTGCTTCTCTGTGACGCTGCCGTGGTCCCACCATGGCGGGCTGGCACGTTTGAAATCCCCTTTGCACACCAAAACAATGGCCCCGAGGCCAAACGTGCCATCACCGAGGGGAAATGGCAACCCTTGGCATCACCATTGTGTTTTCCTACAAAACGCTACAGTGGAAATGGTGAATTTATTCCTCTCCATCCTTTGGGGTTTTTTTGTTTTTTTTTTTTTTATTCCTTAAATCCTGGTTACAAGCTGTTGACTCGTTGTGGAGGGGTGATTCACAGAAGCTGACATTATAAATATTACAATAATTTAATGCATAAAATGTCCCCAATAAGCCTTAAATGTTGTTTAAAAGCCCATGTTACCTATAAGTCAGGCGAATTTCCATGTTTGCACTTAATTGCACCATTACTTCGGTTTTGGCTTCAAAGGTCACAGTTAAGTCATGCTACGTGTTTTATTGGAGTGACCCCAGTGTGAGCTCAGGGAACAAAAAAAAAAAAAAAAGGAATTCACTGAAACTTTTGTTGTTGTGGTCATTTAATTTTTATTATTTTTAAAATATGTTAGTGATGGGGAGGGTCAGTGGGATTTTCTTGTTTGTTTCACTGAAACTTTTGTTGTTGTTGTTTTTTAAAAATAAAAAAATGTTAAAAAATAAATAAAAAAAAAATCACAAATAAAACCAACCCAAACCTGGGACACTTCTGCAACCGGTTAAACCCATCACTAAACAAAAAAAACCTTGCAATTGTCAAACCGATCAGTCAAAGAATTTTGTGGATGCCAAAGAAATATTTTGACAGTCAAGCAGCACAGCCAGAAACCGGAAACTTGTCACTATGAAAAAAAAAATTGGAAGTTATTTAGCAACCAAGGACTAAAGACACACTCATACCACACTGCTGCGGCGTTAGGTTCCAAGCTTGCTCCGAGGGATGCTGCTGCTCCGAGACTGCATCCTGCCGTTTTGGTTTCCGATGCTTTTTGCTCATTTCACTGTGAGCTTTCTTTTTGAAACTCTGAGACTCTTTTCGATTGATGTTTTAGAGTAGATCATCTTTATCAGCCTTCCAAAAGTCCTTATTATTGGTAGAATTTGCAGCACAGGTCAGCGCTGACAGCCCAGCTGATCCCGGGCACGGCGAGCGGCGGCGGCGGCTCCGGGTGGGATGCCCGGCCCTGCCTGAGCCCAACACTCACCCGGCTGAGACTGACCGTGCCTGGGGAGGAATCTTCCTCAGATGGGAAAAATGTGACACGGGTTATTAGTTGGGGGGGGGGGAAGGAAAACAAACAAAAAAAAAACCACATCAAAAAACCAACAAAACAGGAACCACCTTGTTATAAATTAGCATAATCCACTGAGGTTGGAAATGAAAATCTGCTCATTAATTAAGGCTCAGTATGTTCAGATAATGTTAAATACAGTAAATAGGACTTAGTTTATCTTATCAGGCTTGCTAGCTTTAGCTCCAGTATCCTAGTATAAGAGTCATAACAATAATCAATATGCTGCCTTTTAATGAATCTTGCTTCCGTGTGCTTCACTCAATTATGGTTAAAAAAAAAGCAATCCACAAATTTCGCTGTACACAGCTCCATTCATCAGCTTCTGCACTACTTGTCTTCTCAGTACAGGAAAGCAAAAAGGGGGACACTTTAAAGAACAACCAACCCTGCACCACCAGCACCGGGCAATAAACCAGTTTGAGAGACTCCCAAAACATCAGGCATCGTGTTTTGCCATAAGGAGATGGCATTTAGGTGGGGAAAGCTGAGGGGGCTGGTGGGGCACAGGGAGAAGAATGGGATGGTGGGACTGGAGAGGAGGGAAGGGGTTCTGGTGAGCCATGGGGCTGAGTGAGGGCTGGACCGTGGCAGGAGGGCTGCGGCCACCCCGGAGCATCCCCTGCCTGGTGCGTCCTCGGAGCAGGGGAGTCTGGTGTTCTGGAGAGAAAATGCACAAGGAAAATATTTTTGATGTTAATGTAAATGTATTTTGAAATGAATAGAAAGAAGAAGAAAAAAAAAAGGTTTATTTTAGTAGAGAAATGTTGTCTTTTAAGATGTATAAACTGCAGGAATCGACGTTTGCACTGTAAGAGCACCTATTTCCTTGGAGAAGCAGCAGCTGTTGAGGTGAGGATGCACAAGGCATCATGCCCTGATGGAGCACAGCCCCCTACACCAGCCCCAGCCCCGATGGCTGTGGAAGTTTCCCAAGGGCAGCTCCCATTCCACGCTCCCATTTTCCCCACACCCATCTTTCAGTTATTTTTCTTTCCTGTTTTGGCTGTGGAAGTTTCCCAAGGGCAGCTCCCATTCCACGCTCCCATTTTCCCCACACCCATCTTTCAGTTATTTTTCTTTCCTGTTTTTTTTTTGCTTGCACCTCTTTGATGGGGTCAGGATGCCTGCTGTCCCACGGAGCCCGCCCCGAGGGGGGATGCAGAACAGAGCTGGGAGGGATGCAGGATGCAGGAGGAGGATGCTGCTGCAGGGCAGGACGTGAGGTTTGGTTGTTCTTTAAAGAAATCCCCCCCAGTTTGCACCATTCCACATCCAAAACAACCCACTTCACATCAGTTACAGGAAACGATATGAATGTCGCAGGAGGAGAAACCCTTCTGTTTTCTTTGTTTCAAAGAACGTGATGTGCCATTTGTTAATACAAAAGAGAAATATTGAAAATATATTGAAAAGAGCAATTTTAAATTATTTTTGGCTTATGTTGCAATATTTATTTTCTTGTATTAGAAATTCCTTTGTAGAGAAAAAATGTATTTTTCATTAATGCAAAAACCTATTTCTCCTTTTTGTACATTTTCCATGTTAGTTAATCCTTAAAGCAATATAATGTTATCAAACTCGTTCTGTGTGAGACTGTATTATGCATGCTATTTGTGTTGCCTTGGAATAGCTCTGTCTGCCATTATTTTCATCCTGTTTAGATACAGTGTATGCTTTAATACACATTGGGACCATGGCCCATTGCTTATGAAAAACCCCTTTGCATTCCTCAATGTGTTGGCAAATGCAGTCAATAAAGCAGTGTTTTCTGTGTACCTCGTGTTGTTGGAGTGAGCAGTCACAGAGCAAACTCACCCAGGGACAGGAGAGCCCATGGAGCATCCCAGGGATGCAGCTCTGTGGGGATGCAGGGCTGGGTCAGCCCTGCTGGTGCAGCCACTCTACCTGAAAATAGCAAATTTGTGAACTTCTGTTGCATTTCCATTTACATTTCCATCACCAGACCTCAGCCAGCCCTTGGAAAATGCAGCTGGAGACATTTGTCACAGCTGGAAGGGCAAGCCCAAGCAAGAGGATGTTCACAGAGTCCCCCATGCCCAAAAGTTTCTGTAATTCGAGGTAACCACCTTTCTCCTGGCGGTTTAAGTCTTGTTTTGCAGATTTGGAGCAAAACCCGCAGGGGAAGCTCTGCTGTGAGCTGGGATGCTCAGAGGAACAGCTTCTTGCACCAGGAGCTGGTGTAGCAGGCAGGGAAAAACGCTGCTAGATTTGCTATTCGTGGGAGCAAAGGCAAGCTGTGAAATCCAAATTACTCCAGCAATGTGTTGCTGTTTGTCAGACACTCCTCGTTCTCCTGATGATACCAACCAGCAACCTGATCTAGTGGGTGGCATCCCTGCCCATGGAAGGGGATTGGAAATAAATCTTTCTAGGGTCCCTTCCAACCCAAACCATTCTGTGGGTCTGCTGCTGTGGGCTGTGGTTGCTGGGCCCGACCCTCCACCTGTGGAGTGTGGTGGGAGCACAGGGCTCATCACAGAGCTTTAAAAACTTGAATGGGATCCACATCTTCCTGTGAATACTTGGCTGGCTTGGAGGCCACAGGCAAGGGTGCAGCCCTGTTTCAGCAAATACTGGAGTCATCAAAGAATGGCTCTTTTTTTTCCTGCCTTCTTGGCATTTCCTGGTACATTTTTCTTCTGTAAAATTGGCCACGTGTCCAAGCTGCTGAAGAAAAATGAGCTGTTCAATAGACATACTTGGTGCAATTTATTAGCAAAGTGATTAATCAGGGAAATCACAGTGCCTGGTGAAGACAGCACAAAACCCATCAATCTGAGATGGGTTTTCTGGGCGTTGAGGGGAAGAAGAGGGGGAAGTTCACCTTAAACTGTCATGGGCTTATATGTCACTCTTAAAGGAAAAGGCAAAGAATCAGTTTATTGCAAATGAAGGATTTTATTACTAGGCTGTGTTATTGCTCACAGCTCTCCAGGCACCCCAGTGATGAACTCAAACTCCTGGCTGGTCCCAAAACCCCACAGTGCAGGCACAATGCCCACAGCAGCGTGCATGAACCTGCCTGTACAAAGCCAGTTCAAGAGTTGTCTTCTGTAATAAGTTTTTCACCTGTTTTAGGCAGGGAGATATTAATAGAGTTCAATTCCATAAAGCAGGGAGCGAGGCCAGCCTGCCTGTCATGGCTTAACTCCAACCTTCCCAACTCCCAGAATGTCTGAGGGGATGATGCTCACCCCAGACACACCTTGGAGATCTGATTGATGCTTGCCCTTACAAAGTGGCAAGGATTTTGTCTTCAAAATATTTGAGGTTATTGGAAGAGGTTGCCAAATTCCTGGGAAGGTACATTCCTGCCTCTGGCACCTTAGACCAGAGATGTCTGGGATAGTCTGGATGGATTTATCATGGGCAGGGATGGACAGACCTGGGGCACCAGTGCTCCACCAGCAGCACCACATCATCCTTCTCCTACAGCTCAGCCTGAGAAATGATTCCCCAATAAAGGTAGAAAAAGCCTTTCTTAGTAATAATCTATATTTATAGGCACTTAGAGCACATAGGGTTTCCCTTTGTTGCTCCCTTGGGGTTTGCCTGCAGTATCCTCATCACAGGTGGTGCTGAGTACCTCAATCTGGAGTGAGCAGCCAAAGAATCATTTCAATTTAATTGCAAAATAAATGTTAGGCTAGTCCCTATATGTTTTGCATAAGGATTGGAAGTGCCACCATAAATACTAATGGAGCAAATACACCCCGGTGTCAGTAAATCATCAGCAACGGATGTGGAAAGGAATTAATTTCCCTTCAGCTTCTCCTGAAAGAATTGCAGTAAGACCTTGTTTTATTGTGTTTGATTAAGTGCTGGTGGTATAACATAATTTCCCCTAACCATTAAAACCGCTGGTGTTGTACTTCTGCGTAAACGCCTCTAATGTGATGAGAGCATATTTAATATTTACTCTTCCAAAGTTAATACTTTTAGGGGAGACATTTTGTGCTCTAAAAATAGTTCCTTGGCCTTGGATTTCCATGTAGGGCTGAGAAATGATGTGTCTGCTGTGATTGCAACAGATGAATAAGAAAAGAAAAAAAAAACCTCTAAAAAAATAAACAAACCTATGACTAACCCACAAAACAAGGGAAAAATCCCACTGCAGCCAATGCCCACCCTGGCTGATCCAGAGGGTTTCACAAGTGCTGTCTCTGCTTTGATGTCTTGCCCGTCCCAAAATCCACTTGACAAACTCAATTCCCTGTTCATTTACTGCACAAGTTAAAAATAGACCCATGGAGGGTCTAACCAGGCACTTTTTTCATGGAAGATTTATTCAGGGACCTTTTCTCATAGAGGTTTATCTTGGGGATGGGATGGGACTGGCATTGCTTGCAGGCAGCTCTTTCTTCTCCTGTGATGGCCCCACATGGATGTCCAGATCCACCACGGAGTCCTGGTGGGGAAGTGCTCAGCCCCCAGCCAAGTTCTGGGGGCACAGGGGGGCCACAGCTTTGCCTGTATCCATCCCTCACCCACGAGAGGATTCTTTGGGCATGAATTCTGGACCTTGCCTGCCATGGGGTATAAATCATGCAAACAGCAAACAGTTTTTATGGGAATCAGGAGGTAAGAGGAACGTAGCTCCCTTCCAAAATCAGGACTCTGGTGCTGGGGGTGTTGTTTGTGCTGTAGGTGCCCTGAGAAACGAGCCCTGGGGGTGTCTGTGAGCTCTGCTGGTGTGTGCAGCGGTGGGATGGAGTTTCCCAAAGTGGTGGGATTTTGGCATTTCCCTAAGCCTTGGGATAGTGTTTCCCAGCTAAACTCACTCTGCTGCACATCAGATGCAGTGTTTTCCCTCAGGAGTAGCTGCTGTACATTCAGATGTAATAAAGATTAAAATAATTGACTGCCTGTGCTTGTATTTTAAGTGGTGCTTTATAATGCTGACACTGAGCAGGAGGAGAAAATGCAGAGGTTAAAATAGTGCTGTTACACTGGGTCATTAGCAGCCCTGCAATGAGCTCTGGAGGGTCGGATCGATGAAAGGGAGTTTTTCCTGAGAGACAGGCAGGTCAAAAAGCAAAATAACAGATCTGCAGCCATAACTCCTGGGAAAATGATTCTCAGGAGGGAGATGCTGTGTTTGTTCAGGACCCTGCTGCTGTTAGAGCAGGACACCACCATCCATGTGGGAATGGACCTGCTGTGTGCTCTGCCTCCATCCAAGCTTCTCCCCGTGCAGGCTGGAATGAAGCACCCTGCAAGAGAGAAAATTCCCTCCAGAAAACAAGGTACCAATACCCCTTCCAAGAATGCTCGGCTAAAAATAGGTGTTTGTTGTATGGGATACCACAAATAACACTCACACTGCACAGAGGGACTGGCAGGCGGGGGATGAATTCCTGCCCTTAATAAGAAAGCAGGATCAATAAAGCACTTCTAAAAGAGGGAAATCGGCAATTTTTGCAGCTCCAGCTTTAAACTTAGTAAGTCTGGGGGATAAAGCACAGCAAGCAAGGATGCTCTTGTGCCCTGTATTCCCCAAACCAGCTTTAGCCAGGTGCCATGCTGGGGGACACAGGAGTCCTGGGCACCCAGAGAGACCTGCACACAGCCCTGGGGTGGGCCAGCTCCCTGAAGGGCTGCTTCTGGAGAGCCATGGGAATGAGGTGGTTCCAATCAGGATTTTAAATCCAGCACACAGAGAGCAGCTCTGGAGCAGCACAGGGCCAAGCAGCATCACTGTGTTGCCAGAGGCAGGCTGGGTACACACATGCCCTGTGCCACGAGCATCACCTGCTTGGCACCAGCTCTTCTCCAGTAGCAAAAGGACTCATGGCTGATTTTTTAGGCTTTCTGAGCCACGAGGATGCTGAGGCACAGTCCAGCCACAGGGCAGCAGCACATTTATTGGCGTGGCAAGAGCCAGACATGTGCCGAGCTGTGGGGACTCAGGTCACTGCTCTGATCTGAAGCCTGCAAGCATCTCCCCAGTCCTATGTGTGTGCTAGACAACAGCTCTAAAACTGGCTCAGACAAATACAGCAGGAGGAGGAAGGAGTATAAATAGCCAAGCTGCAGGAGCACAGGCTGGGAGCAGCGTGGGCATGGCATGGCACTGGCACAGCCAGAGCCAGGGGGGTGCTGAGAGTGGCTGTGCCTCCCCCGCACCACCAGCAGCCACAGCCCCCTCTCTGCATCCCATCAGCCCATCTGACAGACATCTGCAGTGTTTTCCATCCCAAGCATTAGAAAGAGTCAGTGACTGAGGTGTCACTGCTGCCCCTGGCTCAGAGCTGCCTGTTGGAAAACATGACCTGAGATTTGAAACTCGGTGTAACTCTCTGCTTCCTCATGGGGGAACACAGGATGCCCCTATAATATGACTGCTCACTGCCTTTTTTTTTTATACTTTCATAAAGTCCTTGGCTTACCTGGGGATTCCCACCTCCTGACAATTAAGTGGACAACATCTGCTTGAGCAAAGAGAATTACCTTACACTGAGGAATGAGCCAAGGGCAGCACTGCCTGACAGCCAGAGGAAACGTGCTGGGACCCTCACAGAAATCACATTTCAGCTGATTTTTCAGTCTGAGGGTGGTTGCTGGCTGCTGGAGAGCTGGGATGCCAGGGGCTGGCAGCAGTGAACTTATGCATTCACAAACTCATTTTGCCTTTTTGGTTTCTGTATGTATCAATGAGAGGAGTTTGTTGGAAATGAAGGAACCAGGGGAAAGGTTTGATGGCTGGGGCTGTGTGGGCCTGAAGGGCTGTTCTGATGGGGTAAATAATAGGGGAATTGGTTCGTTGCTGAATGGCTAGAAAGAAACAGGAGTCAATTTGCAGCAGCAAATGAAACATCTCCCAGACTCAGCCCTCAGCTAAATCCAGATGGAATGAGCATCCACAGCCCTCAGAAGGGAAGCAGCAGGAGCAGGGGTCTTGCTGGCAAAACATCCCCATCCCTTCTCTTCACTTTCTGCCTCTTTGCCTTTCCCAGGGGGACGTGTGGGGCCGTGACTATGTCCCCCCATAGGGCTGTCCCCCCCGAGGATGCTCCCTCAGGAGCCGGTACAAGTGGAAACCCAGCCACAGGCAGCAGCTTCATTTACATTTTGCTCTGAGAGTTTGACTCATCCCAGCCTGAAAGTGAGAACTAAACCCTCGGCAGGAGGACGGGTGACACCTGAAACAATGAAACCTGGGGGAGGTTTGAACCCACACCAGGAGCTGGGGGTAGTGGGGAGGCTGTGGAGAGGCTGACACTGGGTGACTGCCTGGGACCTCTGACAGGCACACCTCTGCTCCCAAGCCTGGCTTCCCACAGGTGCTGCAGCCCCTTTTAGGATGCTCTTAGCTCCAATCTGAGCAAGTTGATTGACAGGCTCAGATCGTCCACAGAGGAATTAGTTTTTCATCCTGTGACACTATCGAACATAAACCTAAAGAAAAGCTAGGACTGAAACACTGCTGTCCCCAGCCCAGCCCAGCCCTGCTCCTCTCATCACTGGCCCAAGTCCCCCAGCCCACATGCTGGTTTTGCTCCCCCCTCCCCAAGTACCCCACACAGCTGAGTCCTGCTGCAGTTCAGTGCACAGTTATGAACCAAATTATCAAGGCAGGGAACATAATAACTCCCTCCTAACTGAGACAAGGAGCCATGGTGCTGCCTGTTTCAGGGAGGGCTCAATCCCTGCCTTTCTACTCCCCAGGGCCATCATCTGCTCTCAGCACAGTTTTCATAGAACCACAGAATGGTTTGGGTTAGAAGGGACCTTAAAGCTCATGTATCTCATCCAACTCCCCTGCTGTGGGCAGGGACACCTTCCACTATTCCAGGTTGCTCCAAGTCCTGTCCAACCTGGCCTGGAACACTTCCAGGGATGGGACATCCACAGCTTCCCTGGGCAACCTGTGCCAGGGCCTCCCCACTCTCACAGGGAAGAATTTCTTTCTAATATCTAATATCTAATATAAATCTACCCTCCTTCAGCTTAAAGCCATTCCCCCTTGCCCCTTCACTCCATACCCTTGTCAGAAGTCCCTCTCCAGCCTTCTTGCAGCCCCTTTAGGTACTGGAAGGTTTTGGCACCTTCACCTGGGGAAGGAGAGGAAAGCAGAGGCATCACTTGGCGGCACCGGGAGCATCATCTTCCCAGCGAAACACATGAGTCATCTCCGCAGCGCACAGCCGGTGTCAGCCCGAGCCGCAGGATCCCACCCGCTGCCGGGGGGAGCCGCCAAAATGAGCCCCAGACGAGCGCCTTTGGCTTCCCGGCAGCGCCCGGCCCCTTCTTCCTTCCTTCCCCCCCCGCCGCCACCTCGGCAGCTCCCAGCTCTGCTCGAGAGGATGCTGCCTTTCTCAAGGCTGGGGGTTTCTTTGCGGTCGATCTGGGCCAGCTGGCTGCAGGGACACAAAGCGGGGCTGATCTCGCCCTCCCTGCCGCAGCTCTCCAGGCAGCCCGTGTTGGGTCTGATGCCGTGCAGAGGGGCTTTGCTCCCCTCCCTGCTGCACGCACCCCTGCGCTGGCTGCTGAGCACCTTCCCACCCCAGCAGCGAGGACAGCGACAGGGATAGGGGCAAGGATGAGAACACGGACCCTAAGGCATGCCAGGATGCCCAGCAGGAGGACCAGCAGCTCCTCTGTGCTCTGTGTGAGCAGTGCTCTATGCTTAATGATGGAAGCACTGTGAAGATGTTACCACAATAATTTTATGACTTCTTGAGTCTAATTTGATGGCAAAGTGTCACTCCAGGCCCACAGGCAGGTGATTACACTGCAGAACACACCGGACCCATCACTGCTCCTCCAAATGACATGTGCCCGTCCTGGTGACTCACCACCCAGCAAGCTGGTGGGTGGGAGACAGGCTGGACCTGGCAAAATAAATTCATAACTGAATAAAACCTTCATGAAAAAGCAACACTCAGCCTGCTGTGTGTGGCATTTGCCCCAGCCCACTCCAGCTCTCCCAGACCTGCCACCGCTGGGAGGGACAGCAGAGGTGACCCGGGGGGACACTCGGCTGTGCATGGAGGAGCAGTTCTGTGGTAGCAGCACGTGGGAATTGCTCTTTCCTGCAGGAATATGAGGCCCCAGCAAGGTCACTGGCAAAGGTGCTGATGATGAACACCCCACTTGTGCATGTTCCAGCCTGGGCACTGCTGCATCCAGGCAGGCATCCCAGTGCCAGGAAAGCATTTTTGGGAAGTACAGTGCCACTGGGCTGGTTTGAGCTGCCACGTGGATCACACTGAGTGCCTGCAAAGCAATTTCATCTCCTGGGATGGTCTGGGAGCAGCTGAGGAAACTGTCCCACTGCCCATGGTGGTGCTTGCTGTGCTTGTAGAAGGGCAGCTCTGACACAGCTCCCAGCTCTGGCATGTTCAGTGAGCTCCACAAGAAGCACTATTTCAGCAAACAATCCAGCAGACAACAGGGGAAGGGTGGGGAGACGCTGAAATTCGTGGCCTCTTGTCAGGTACAAACCCTGCCTGGCTGCACAGCAGCTACTTCCCAGGTGGTTAATGCAGGGAAATGGTGAAAATAAATAAAACCCAGCATTTGCTGTAGAGATGGAGCAGAATTCACCCAGTGGACACAGAGCCCCCTGTTTCAGCTGCCCAGGAGCTGCTGCATCCCTGGCTCAGAGAAAAAGAGCATTTGGAGATCTTTTTTGGATACAGGCATGAGGGAAATAGGTGTTTTCAAACAGAGCTTGAACTTCTTCTGGAAGTAATTGCAGGCACTTGGTGTCGGAGCAGCAGGCACAGATGGAGGCTGGGAATAATCCAGCCAGAATAAAAGAGCCCAGCCTGAGCAGGAGGGGGTTCTATTGCATGTGATGCTTAAACTGTAAATGTCCCCCACCCACCTGCAATTCCCCTCTCTGGCTTTCCCAACACAGATGTGAACCCCGATGGGAAATGCCTTTAAAACACAAACATGTGCCAACACCTGTTCTAACGTTTCCTACCCTGCTCCTGCTGAGAGGAAAACAACCAAGCCAGGCCTGATGGCACCAACCACAAGCAAAAAGCAAACCTGTGGTGAAGCTGTTGGGTTAAAGAGCATCTCCTTATGCAGCTCCTACCTGCGGGCACAGAAACTGCTCAGCTGAGCATCCCATCAATGCCAGCACCCACATTTACCTGGAATTAAAAAGGTTTTTAGTCCTATAAAAGTATCTTACAGGCATGTCTGTATTGAATAGCTTGAAATATCTATATATGAACACCTATATAAATAGATATCTATAGATAGCTAGCTGTATAAATATAGTTTTCTGTCTCTAGATATTCAAGATCTTGAATATCTATAGATGAAAAAATGTATTCCCAGAATTTAAGGTTGAAAAATCCAATTCCATGTGGGAAGAGAGAGAGGCGTTGACTTGTCTCCTGAGTTGGACTCCGTGATCCCTGTGGGTACCTTCCAACTTGGAATATTCTGTGATTCTGTGGGGCACCAGCCACCACCAAGGCTCAGCCTTGGGCTGCTCACAGTGCAGGGGGTCCCTGCACTCCAGTGGCAAGTGCTCACCCTGGACAGGGACCATCCTCTCAACTCTGCTTCCAGGGAAATGTGATACCTGCAGCTACCAAGAAGGGAGGTTACACATCTGTGGTTTGAATAGTGGTTTTTGCAAATATTGTTGCCTTTTGCTGGTGTTCCTGGGTACTGGGAGCACTCCAGCTGGGTGCTCAGGACCAGTGAGGGTGATGGAGGCTGAGGGCTCCCCCCTTCCCTCTCGGGCCAGGCAGGAGCCCAGCGAGCACAGCCACTACCTGGGTCATGCACAAATTGGCATTTTATGCTACAGCAGATGAAGAACCACTGTTCTCACAGCTGTCTGACATGGAAATCATTCTTTGGGAATTTCCCAGAGCAGGGAAGGTAAAAAGCCACTCAAACACAGGCAGAACACTGCAGAAGCCCCGTTCCCTGCATGGCCTCCACTGCCTGGGCAGGACCCTTCTCCCTGACCCCCTTTTCCCCCTGGAATGCCAGCACCCCCTCCCATCCCACGTTACTGCTTTCAAACCAAAGGCCACTGCAAAGGAGACCGAGATCACCAGCTCGTTTTATGTTAGACACTAAACAGACATGAGATGATCACTTCAACTTAATTATATCATAATTATCCCTCATATTCCTGTCATCTGGAACTGTCAACGGCAGCCTGAGCTGAGCTGCTGTTCCTCTCCAAGAGCCGTCACTCAGTGCTTCTGAGAGGTGTCAAAATAGGGGTAATTTTGCCTGCAGAGCCAGCTCCTGGCTGTAAACAAGTGGTCGTGCTTCACTTCAGAGCAGGGGCTGTGGAGATGGAGGGCTCTCACTCCCCAGGGCTGTGGGATAACGCCCGGGGGGCACAGCAGCCCTGGTCCCCACGTCCCAGCGGTGGCACCGGCACTGCAGCCCCGCAGGGAGTCACCTCCCTGCCTCGGGCAGGTCAGCTGTGTAAAACATGTGGTTTTAACCATGTTATTAGGAAAGTTAAGTGTAAGTCAGCATGTACTCTTCCTTACCGGATCAGGCAGCGAGGCTGAGGATGGAAATGCAGGGAAGACACCTTTCCCTGAGGCACAGCTGAGCACAGCGTCCACTCCTGCACATGCAGAGAGCTGGATGGGCTCTGTCTGTCCTGGAGGAGACAGGGAGGGGACCATGTCCTCTCTCAGCTCCTCTGCTCACCAGGCATGATCCTGCTCCCTCATAGCCCCAGGACATTCACAAACCCAGGCTTTCTCCTTCCCCCTTGGATGATGCCTCCCCTCTGGGCCATGCACCAACCCTGTGCATACAGGCACTACTGTAACTACCATTTGATTATTATTTAATCTTACAACACCATGTACAGCTTGCAAGGTTTTATTTAGGATTGCTCTGCTGCCTGTCAGAATTCTTGTCACCTTTGTGGTTTCCAAGTGAGTCATTACCATTGCTCCAGCAACACTCCACCAGCTACTGGGCAGGGGGAGAAGAATATCTCGTTCAATTAAAGCAGTGATTAATTTTTGCAGGAGAAGTATAATGACTTGTATGGAGAGTTTCCCTTACTCTTGGCTGGTGCACCTGCCACTTAGCTTTTCTTTCTCCATGCTTTAACAAATTCCCAGTTAATCACCCTGGGAGGTGGCTGTGACTCATTGCCTCCTCCAAGCAAGTCCTGCCTCATCCTGCCTCCCGAGGAGCCCTCTGACCTCTCAGCTCTTCCTGCAGCCAGTGTGGCTTTTGGCTGGTCCTTGTCAACACAGCTGAACTGTTTGTGTGAGCCTGGCATGAAACACAGGAAAATAAAAGGCAAACCAAAGAGAGAGTTACTGGAGTGTGCTGGGCACGTGGCACCGGACTGCCCAGGATGTGCCCAGCAGTTCTAGCAGGGACCCACAACCTAAAATTAATGTGAGTAGAAACACCACGGTGCTGACCTTCCTCCATCTGCTCCATCCTCAGGAGTGGGTTGGGATGGGAAGGCTGCAGAGGGGCTGGCTCACAGCTGAGCCCAGGGCAGCCAGAACAATCCTGCTGCAGGTGAAGGTATCAGGGTGGAGATCCCAAGGCCTGGAGATCCTGAGCACCCCTTGGAGCTGGTGTTTCATCACCATGGAGCAGATCATGCTCCATGTGCTGCTGGAGCACGAGCAGCCAACCTGTCCAAGCCATCCCTGTGTCCCCATGTCCTGAGCTGGGTCTCTGGGTGATCCCACCTGCAGCTGACCCAGACAGAGCCAGGCACCACCACGGCACAGAGAGGAGAGATCCCCAGCTGCAGGCAGAGGCATCCAAAAGCAAACTGGACCAAAGCTGCTTAAATTTGCACTCACATGCTTTTGCGAGGGAAAGCTGTTAACCACATTATTGTTCCTGAGTTACTTATCTGACAAAAATGCTGCTCTTTGCAAGGCTGTGCTGGCCCCAAAGAGGTGCCCACTTGCCCTTTCTTTCCCCTGGGTTTGACTTTCTGCTGTTTGACTTCATGGAGCAATTCAGGGAACAGCTGCAAAGGGTGGTTCATTCCTGGAAAACAATCCATTCCCCTTGCACCGGCTCTGTGCACCAAAGTTCTGGAGATCGTTGCACAATTCCCTGAGCTCTTAAAAAACATCGATGTTGAGAGGTTAAAGATTTTAAAGCCTGCTGCCACCTATGGATGGAAGGAAAGCAGTGAGAGCAGGAATCCTCCCAGGAGCATGCCTGACCGGAGGGAGACTCGAACTCTGGGATAAAGCCCTTGGCAGTGGGGATGTGCCAGCAGCCCTGGGCAAAGATCTGAGCCTTCTCCTACTTCAGACAAACCCAAAAAAGTGCAGGAAATTTGCTATGCATCATGTGAGTACATGTAGTACAAGAGAGGAAATAAGCCTGGTTTTTGGCTTGCTGGATCAATCCGATTATGGTGTTTTCATTGACAGACTGCAGCTTGCCCTCCCTTTACCTAATTATTCTGATGTAATTAAATCCTTCAAAAAAAAAAAAGAAATTGTGCATGTTTGCATTCAGATTGCTAAGGTGATAATTTCTGCAGGAAAACTCTACAGAACACCTGAAATGGATATTTGTGGGGCCATGGGAGCTACAGGGCAGCATATTCCACCCTCACTGGAGGAAACAGAGATACCTATACTATAGATAATGTTATAGACAATAACAGGTCTATAATATGGGTGTTACTTTTATAGCATCATACCTAGCAGAGCTCTTGGCTCGTGAAGAGGCTCTTTGGTCCATGGCAGGGGACACCTCCCATTCCCAGAGCATCCTGCCAGACCTCACGGGGGCCAGGCTGCCCTCTGCCCAACAGCACCAACCTTTACCTTAAACTGGGCAAAGAGGAGAGGGCAGGGAGCACAATGCCAACAAATCACCACAATTCAGTGTTATATGAGATGTTGTTACTGGTTTTTGCTCTGATTATCCACCTGCACTCTCTGAAGTGGAAAGTGAGCTGAAAACAGGCACAACTTAATCCCCTGATCTCAGGCATCCACCACCTTACTCTTCAGAAAAAGATATAATACTTTCAACATGGGGTTAAAGATGTCCTATTGTTTTATTCTTTTTTTTTTTTGTAATTTCATCAGCTTCTTGAAAAACCTGTTTTTCTTTTATCCTGAGTCATTTCGCATGAAGAAACTATTGTTCTAAACTGTGACTCATCAGTCTGCATCACCACTTTCCAAACCCCAGGGGGCACATGGGCTTCGAAGCAGGGAATGGCAGCCAACCTTAATTTACCAATAAACAGGCACTTCATTTCTGCATTGACTCATCACTGGTTAAGCCTGGGTTTGTTCCTACTTCCAGTGGTGAACCTGGAGTGATCATTACATTTGCTTTTTTAATCATCTTTCATGAAGAGCACTCACATGACCCCTGTCTTACTGACAGTCTGTCTGCTGTTTAAATACAAACACTTGGAAGGAGAGACAAGTATCCAAATGATAGAACTCAAATACCTGGAAATATCAAGTTTCCAGAAACTGCCACGAGGCAGAAAAAACAACTGTTGGTTCCTGAGACACCTCTCATTTATTAGGATTCACAGGGGAAAGGAGGCCACCATCCAAATTATCCACTTTACTGAAGCTCTCACACAGATCCTAACTATGTCTGTTTGAAATCTGAGTCAAAGGAGCTCTTTTGGAGCTGGAATCCCCTCTGTCACTCAGAGGTACATCGTCCCTGCCCAGGGAATGCAGTGCCAGCAGCGTGTGAGGGATGGACAAATTTTGCATGAGCAAAACTGGGCCTTGAGAGTTTAAAAGGTGCAAAATGAAAGGCTTGATCCTGCTTTTCTTACACACCAGGACCTGGGGGAATGAGCTGGATTTGAGGCTTGAGGGCTTTCTCTGGCTCTTGTGCAGCAGTAACACACCAGCCTGGGCTCTCAATCCTGCCCATCAGGCACAGATTCCTACTGAGGACCTTCCCAGGGCTGTAGAAGGCTTGTGGGGGAAAGCTGCTCTTTCCACTTCACCTAATTTTTTTACTCTTAGTATAAAAACCTCACAAACTTTCTAAAAGGTCAGGACTGGGAACAGATTATTCCCTAGGGAGATAGAGAAATAGGGGCTAAAGGGATCAGGTGCAGGGTTGCAACACGTGCCCTATAGGCTGCATTACACAGCAGGGAGGTGAAGGCACATGCTGCTCCAGGAGTTTGGGGGATGTTGTGTGTGAATGGAAGGTCACCATCTGCTTCTGAAAGGACTGTGCTCAGGCACTTGCTGCAAATGAGGTGGGAGTTCGATTGCCTCCTCTGCAAAATGAGAAAATCAGGAATTAAGTAAATAAAAAGGACACAGATCTGTTGGAACAAGTCCAGAGGAGGCCACGAAGATGCTCTGAAGGCTGGAGTCCTTCTGCTCTGGAGCCAGGCTGGGAGAGCTGGGGGTGTTCAGCTGGAGAAGAGAAGGATCCAGCAGACCTTAGAGCTCCTTTCAGTGCTAAAGGGGCTCCAGGAGAGCTGGGGAGGGACTTGGGAATGGCTTCCCAGTGACAGAGGGCAGGGATATATTGGATATTAGGGATAAATTCTTCCCTGAGGGTGGGGAGGCCCTGGCACAGGTTGCCCAGAGAAGCTGTGGCTGCCACATCCCTGGGAGTGTTCCAGGTCAGGTTGGACAGGGCTTGGAGCAACCTGGGATAGTGGAGGTATATCTGCCCCTTGCAGGTGGGTTGGAATGAGATGAGTTTTAAGTTCCCTTCCAACCCAAATCACTCTGGGATTCTATGAAGTCTGGGATCGCACCGGTCTTTTTTCCTCCCTGGTTTTGCCCTCCCTCCTTGCATGACTTTTTCACCCAGTTCCCAGGACAGGCTCTGGTTTTCCTCCCACCTGCCAGGACTCACCTGCCTGCACAGGCAGGCTGTGCTTGTCCCAGCAAGCTCCTGCCCAGTGCAACCTGCCCACTCCTCCCCCTCTGGCAACGGGCTGGATCCCAAGAACTGCCTGAGCCTCCCTCCAGCACTGAGCTCACTGAACGGGGCTGCTGGAGAGGAGATGCCACGTTAGAGCAGAACTGAATACTGGGGGAGGAATTAAGCATTTGGGGTGGGCAATATCACCGACCTTTGCACCTGGGATGCTCAGAGCTGGAGCTGGTGCAGAGCAGAGGTGCTGGGGATGGTCCCAGTGCAGGTGGGACACATCTCCTGGAAGAGCAGCAGGGAAGGGCACTGATGAAGCAGGATCCAGCAAAGGGCTCGGGGTAGGACCAGCTCCTTCCCCACCACAGCCTTGTACTGTGCAGGGGATCACTGGAACCATCTAAGGAGTGCAAAGGCAAAGTATGACCTGTTTCCCTCACATCTTTTTCTTCTTGTTTTGCAGCCTGGAGACACACACTTTTTAAAATTTTGCAGAAAGGATCCAAGTCTCAGCCACACATCAGTTTTACGAAGAATGTATTTCAAATCTGGAATGTACAAAAGAAAACCTGTTTCTTGGTGATTTTTTTTCCCCAGATGTTGTCTTTGTGAAGTGCTCTTATGCCCACGAGGTGTGTAAGACATTATTACAGAAACTCTCAACACTTTCCCTCTTACCTGGTAACATACTGGGTGGTTTCTTTGCAATATTGCTTGAACCTGCTTTCCTTTCACTACACATCTTCCAGCAGCACAATGTTCTGCAGTAAGTTCAAATTCACTTTGTACTCCCAGAGAGGTGCAAGTCCAATGACAGTTGACCAGGTCAGCCAAGGACTTCACCAGCCCCATCTCCATGGCATGGATTTCATAATTTCATGTTTACTGAGACAGAAATAGACTCATCCACAGTCACATGAGTGAGGATCTGTTACACATTCTTCTCTGCAGTCAGATTTGCAGCAGCTCTGTTAACTTCAGCTAACCACAGAGACTGTAACTTTTTGGGCTTTCCTCGTTTCTCCCAAAATAATAATGGCAAAGAACACATGTAAACCTTGTACTAATTCTCTCTTGCATTCTGCCTGACAACAGCTCTGAAAACACCAGCAGAATTTCTTCTTTGACAGAGGCCTCTTTAAAAATTTCTTCCCCAGAATTTTAAGCATCAGAGTGTTGGAAAAAAGCTCCCTCCAAACCAGCCTGGGAGAAACAGAACCATACTGTTTTTTAAACTTGGGAGGCAATTCAAAATACAGGTTAGGAAACAAAAGGCTATTACAGAAGTGGTAATAGCACATAGGAGGGCTAGAGGGGGAGTGAAAAGATAAAAAAATACTATAAATCAAAAAGAAGTTCTCTTTACAGACTGATTTTCAGGTACAAATGTCAAATCATCATCACTTTCTTTTGTGGATGTTCACTGGAGCTCCTCAGAGCCAGCTGTCACAGAGCAGTGAGTCAGAGAAAGTGGATGGGACACACTCCCTAAAAACATGCTCAAGTAAACCTCTCATTTTGTAGGAACATCCAGACTTCTTTACACCAATGCTAGAAGTGTCTCTGACGCCAGAAACAAAACAGAAGCTCTAAAAAAGGGAAAACTACATTCCCAGCTCTGCCTCCTGTTCTGCTTAACTGCTGTTTGTCCAGGCAGCACCAAGCTCCAGATGCTCTCCTGTAGCTGCACATCTGAATTTCTCTCACACTATCTCCTGTAATTATTTGCAGTAAAGCAAAAGCTTTTAATTTTCTGTACTGCCAACTCCTGATTTTTTTACCCTTTAAAACCTACTATGAGCAGAGAATTTCACTAAATGTCCTCTGCAACTTCATGCTAATACATCTCAGTAACAATATTTTGCACAGTGTGTATATATATGTATACATATATATTTACATCCTGTAGCTATATTACAAACACACAGAGCAAGGAATAGAAGAGTTAAATGGCACATAAAGGAGTCTTCCTTTTACAGTTTCAATTTATTTGAACCTAAACCAAAACCTGCTCTAAGAATGCAGAGAGGAAACAACATTTGGGCACCGGGGCTGGGACCAAGAGCTTGGGCTGAACTCAAAATCCATCTCTGAGTGCCAATGGGCAGAGAGAGCTTAAAGTATGGTTTAAGTTTTGCACCTTGTGCTTATGATCTGGTCAGAAGTCAAGTGTGTTAAACCAGTGAGCTCAGCTTTGTCCTTGGGGAACAGTCCACCAAGAACCAGCAGTTGTCAGTGACTTAGCAAAGCCCAGTTTAGTTGTAGGACACTGGATAGATTTCAAAATATCCTGACAAACGCTGGCACCACCACAGTGTGCACGGGTTGACTGAAACACAGCTCCTCTCACTACCTGGGTGCTCTCCCTCCTTTGCTTTCACAAGCACCAGTGTTTCCAAACCCTGGGGTCAGCCCCACACACGAGCTGTGGCACAGCAGCATCAGGAGCCCTGTGTTGAATTGCTTTCCCTCTTTACCTCGCTGGCAAGGGGACATCTGTCAACCCAACTGATTTTTCTCTTCCTCCATTGCACAGTGGGAACTTGCTCAAGTATTTCCTAGAGATGCTCATAGGACCTGGGGCTACCCTTCAACAAAGATTTGAACAAACTCAAACTTAAATTCTGCCCTTCCTCTCGGGAGCCACATTCTCATGGAAGCACAAATCCCTTTTCTCAGAACCCCCATGTGCTACAAAACCTGAACTGCCCCACAGCCTCTTGCCAGGGTAAGCTCAGGTTCTTCTCAGCTCAGCTCCCCCCTCAGCCCCTGCCCAGAGCAGCAGCCTGTCACACTACACCCCCTGTCAACAGAGCTGCTGTTCCCACCCCTGGGGTCGGGCACTCAAATATCACCAAGTGGCCAAGATCAGGTCTCCAACAGCTCATCCCTGCCCTGAGCTACTGCCAAGGGTTTGCTCCAGCTAGTGCTGCTCCTGGGAGTTAATCAAACCACTCTGACAGTGAAGTACCACCCTTGTGGGGGAAAATCTATCCAAGCAACATAAATTCTTATTTGCCCGTGCCAAAACCAGGGATTTGGACCCAATATTGAAAGTATGCCTTTACATTCTCCTTCAATGAGGAGAGCGTTTATTATCACACATTTAGGAAGGAGAATCCAGGACTACAAGTGGATCCAAGCTTTGCACCCAGTCCTCACATTGCAAGTTTTTGTTATCTACTAAATCTTGTCACATTTGGGTGCAACACAGCGAATGGCTCATGCTTAGAGTGGCTGTGGTGCCACGAACACCGAGGAGGGGACCCAAAATGCCCTTGATTTACACACGGTTTGTGCAGGATCTCCAGTAGTTTGCAGGTGAGGGAGGCTTCTGTCATCCCACTGGGACATGGGCAGACAGTGCCCAAGTTGGGGAGGGACTGCTTCCTTCAAGGCTGCTGTGAGAGCTCTTCTTGTTCAGGCAGGGACCAAGCATGACCTGATCCCTCCAGCCATCACCTTCGCCACAGGGAAAACAGGATGAGTGCCCTCTGCCTCCACAAGGATAATGAGGCAGCATCAGCAGGTTGAAAGCCTTGAGATCCTGGAATAAAAGGCATCAAAGGCTCCAAAATATTACTAGGAAATTTCTTACCATGACAGGACACGTGCAATAAGAATCAGGGTCATAAGGAAGACAAGGGATGTATTTTTTTTTTTTGTTTTACCACACCTGCTCACCGAATTTCTAATTCTAATTCAAAAGCAGACAAGTAAGAAATAACTTGAAAAATGTAAACTAAGGAGAACATATGCTTAGGATTGGAAAATAGTTGTCTATCACAGTAGGTTAAGACACTTCCCCATGGGCTGTGTCAGGGCTGAGTTTAGCAGTTTGATAATACTCCGTGGCAATCCCCACTCCACCAACAGTGCCAATCCTAGAGGGCAGCTGGATTCTCAGGCAGCATTATTTGCCTGTAAGATCAGATCCTTCCACCTCATTTTAGAATTGCAGAAAAGGAAATGTCATTTTCCCCAGACTGAATTATTACTGTACCCATCTTAGAACCCAGCTCATTACTAGACCATGTACTGAGCACCCTTTTTTCCTGGTTTTGATAATTTTACAAGAACTCCCTGTTTAAAACTCCTTTTCTATTTTTATTTTCTATTTCCAATAGTTGTATTTCCAGCATGGGATGGGATAACACAACAACAAACACACTGAGAACATGTCAACAGACACTCTGGTCTTAAGCTTCTCTTCTGCAGTTTATTATATAAATTATGCTTTTAAACATTTAGAGCACTCACATTTCCAAACAGAATCCAGTTCCACACAGATACTGGTGCAAAGAGTTTTATCTCAGTGTGAGGAAGTTACAAGACCCCAGTGACAGCCACTGGATGAGGCTGTTTTAATGTAACTCCTCGGCCCAAAACTAACATTTATGTGACCTAAATCTGAGCACGGTGCAGTCAATAGAAATACTGGACTTTGGTTGGTAACAATCAAATATTTGGACAGTACAAACAAGAGAAGAACAATTCGACCTCAAGCAGACCTGTGAATTCACTGGGGTTGGAGACCACCTCCATAATTTTTCTGAACTGACATTATTATAAATAAATAGGTGCCAAATGTTCTATTTGGTGTTCAGTTGCAATCATCAAAATCCAATAAAGCTCCCATACATTCTGGTATTGTACTCCAGTGAATGCCACAGGTCACCTCTGGCACATCAAAGACAGGACCCGAACACAGAAATAATAATGAAATTATCTTGATCTGGCAAGAGGACAAATGAGAAAACTTGGAGATCCTTCCCCTCTCCAATGCCAATAATTGCTGAAAGATTTATTAAACCAAGACTGAAATACAGCAATCACCTCTCAGTTATACAGTACATACTAAACCCCAATTATAACCAAATCCAAGCAAAATAAATCTTACTCAACCCAGAGATGCCAGCAACCGGGGTCACTGCAGTGAAATACAGGCCACTGTCACAAGTAGTTATGAGGATCTTAGAAATCTGCATTCATTTCTCTTAAGGAACTGTTGTAATGTAAAAACAAAGTGAGACACTTCATAAATAACATCTTTATTAATGAGTTTTCTTTTTCACATTCTTTAAAGTGATGTTTAATTGAAATCTGCATAGTCAAGAGTGCAAAAAAAAAAAATGAATTCATAGAAGTCAGACCCAGATGTGAATGTTGCTTTTGTTTAAGCAAGACTGGTCACAGTCTTAGGAATAAGATAGAAATAAATGGCCAGGGAGATGTGGGGGGGAGTAGGAATGAGAACCACCAGGAAAACTCTCATCAAGTTATTTGTCTATTAATGAAGTCTTCACACAAAGACACACAACATTCATTCACATTCAAGTGCACAACAGAAGGTAAACTACAGAAGGAAGATCCTTCCTCTGCTGAATGAACAGAGCAAGATTGTTTGTGTACTTCACTGAGTGTTGATCAGCTGTTCCCACAGCAGGAACCATTCCAGCACCCAGGTGGATAAACACAAGGTCCAGATTTCTTCATGCCCTTACAGCAACCACATTTCAGGCAGCATCCCACAGCAGGAACCAGGAAATCTGGGTGTTTCCATAACAGTGAGAATTGTTCTTAACACACACTTTTCAAGCACTATCACCTCCCTTCTTTTTCAATTTTTCATAGGATTATCTCTTTCTTTGCTGCTGCTGCTCAAGGTTGGTTGGAAGAGCAGGTGAAGAGGACCCTCTGTGCCCATGCAATGGCTCAGCATGTGGAAGTGCAGCAGAACATCTCCACCTCCAGCTTCATTTCCATCAGCACAGGCAGCACAGTCCCGAGTCTCTCACATCAACACTACAACGTGACTCTGCAAGTAGTACCTTTAATATTTACACCATCTAGTGATTTAGCTGTTCTCTGCATTACAGCCACCATCAGAAAAAGCTAGAGAAAAAAAACCCAAGAGGCACATCCCCTACACAATGGCTGTAGGGAGTAAAGACTCACAACACACTGTCCACACGCTGGTGAGAGGCCACTTCTTACCTCCAGTTTGGATTTCTGCAGCAGAGACACTACTCTACAGCTGAGCACTGGTTTACATGCAGAATTCTCTTGTGCTGGTCATTTGGAAAAGCCATCTGATACCATCACACTGAACTTCACTGTGCACAAACTGGGCTTAATGCTCTGCACATGATTCTGCAGCAATAAACTTCATTTACAATTTATATTAGCTATGTTCTGAATTATTCATCTTATTCAGATGCACAGTCTAGGACTGTGGGGAACTGATCATCAATATTCAATCATACCAGTTCAGATCTGGGCAAGGAATAAGTCTCATTTATTTGCTATGAGCCTACAGGCTTTAAATCTGAGATTCCATCCCAGAGAAAGTTATTTATGAAATCAAACCAGTCAGAAATACATTTGCTGCCATGGATATTAGAAACATAAGGCCTAAAGTATTTTGGAGAAGACCTACAGCAGGAGGTAAAAGGGATCCAGTAAAACTTGCAGCAGTTTGTATTTGTACAAGGGGAAAACAAACTACAGAGTGAAACCCAAACCCATCAAGGTGAAACGGTGACTTCAGGGATGAAACCCCACCTTCATTTCACAGTAAAATAAAACATCCCCAGCACATGGAAGCACCAACCACAGCTCCCAGGCAGCACCAACAAAATGCTGACAGACAACACCCTTTCTTCAAAGATAACCTGTTTTTTCCTTGGGGAGCCAACACACTCAAAGACAGGGAAAACCAGAAGACTGGAAACAGGGACTGCAGATAACTGAATTTTACCCCAGAAATAAGTCCCCTGGGCAGCCAGCAGCTGCCCCACTGGCCAGGTGTCAGGGCAAAAACCACACAAAAGAATCCCTCTTGTCCCAGTCTAAAGTACCAAAACTAAAACTGGCCAATTGGGTGTGAGCTGATAAATTTTCACAAGCAGCAATGGCAACACTTTTTTTTTTCCTGGCAATTCCACAGGCAAATCTGCTGGCAGACCCCAAAACTAATGAAATTGGAAACAAGATATTTAGTGCAGTGATATTCTTAATTTTTTCTTCAGAAAGAAACTGTATTTCTTGTGCCACATCAGGGGTTTAATTCCAGAGACCAGGAGATTAAGACCACTTTTGATATTAGTTTAAGATTTACTTCGGCACAGCTAATTTACATTATTTGTACTTGAAGGGCATCACCTTAGATTTTTCCTTTACTATGCAAAATCCTTAAAACAAATGCGATTTGGTAGTCTGAAAAAACCCCACCTTACTCTAACCTACAATGGAACTACTTTGTGGCCTGCTGTGTTTCAGGAAAATATCCCACATATTCGGATCACCAGGCAGCCTCACTAGTTAAGACACATTAAAACGAAACATTTCCCATTAAAGTTGCCAAAAACTGGATTTAAATTTATTGCATGACGTTGCATAAGAAAGTGTATTATTGAAAACTGTAAGGCATCATGCAATTATCCATCAGCTAATTATTTATTATTCCTTGAAAGATGGTTATATACTCTAAAGTTATAAAACCAGTTTCAAAAAAGTACATAAAAAAATTTAACATAAGCATTAAATATTTTTTTTTTCACATGTTCATCGTTTTTAGCTGTTAAAAAGTGCATTCAAACATACTGTACTGGAAAGTTGCTCTGACCAAAAATGGTGCTGGAGACTCATTAAATTAAAAGCTGCAAAAGGAAGTTGCATGGGATTAGAAAGCTCACAGGTTGTGGTATTTCAACTTACAAACGTGAAATAATTTTTCAATCCTCAACACTTATAATTTAGCATCAATGATATAATCAGCTAAAAAGGTGTATTTTTCTGACTTGAACAGTCAAATGGATTCAAGTTACGCACACTGAGTGATCAGAGGAGGAGCAGACAAGGTTCAGCCCGGGGCAGGGTGTGCTGCTGGGATTTTGGCATCCATCAGTTGATGTACTGGGCCATCCAGCGGAACCCCTCCCCATAGCCTTGTCTCTTTAGCACACTGCACATGAACACCTCCAGGGGCCTGGCATTCAGGTCCTTCAGTGGTGTGCTGCCCTGCAGAGACACAGAAATACCCCCAGTTACGGTCTCCTTATGAAACAACTCCTACTTTACATGGACAGCTGTTTCTACGGAATGCCAGTACTTAACTTGTGTTGGATACTGGAATTTTAGAACATAAATTCATCTCAAACCGTAGAATGGGTTGGGTTGGAAGGGACTTTAAAGCTCATCTTGTTCCACCCACCTGCAAGGGGCAGGGACACCTTCCACCAGCCCAGGTTGCTCCAAGCCCTGTCCAACCTGGCCTCGGACACTTCCAGGGATGGGGCAGCCACAGCTCCTCTGGGCAACCTGTGCCAGGGCCTCCCCACCCTCACAGGGAAGAATTTCCTCCTAATCTCTAAACTAACCCTGCCATCCTAATCTCAGTAACATGTACACAAGGAATACACAAAGCATATTTTCGTGTGCTGAAGGCATGTTTTCATATTTTCATCCACACTGGAGAGGGTGAAGTACCTGAAGCCAGAATGGAACAGCAACATGTCCACAGAGAATTTTAGAGCTTTGGTTTTCAATCACAGTTCCCTGCTGCGTTTCCAATAGTTTTCCAGCCAGATAAAAAGAGTATTTTATACTAATTTTAGGACTGATCAAAGCAGGAGTGCAAGGTGCTTGCCAAGATCAGCAGAGTGCAATAAAGCTGTTGCTCAATTGGAGCTTCACAACAGTGTTCAGACCTCCTCGACTACGTGTGGGGGTGTAAGAGCCCAAAAAAAAGAAGGTAAAGATTTTGTTCCTGCTCAGCCTGAACTCTGACTGGCACTGAACTTTAGGGGAGGCCCCTAAGGGTGAATAAGCAAAGAGGAATTGGGAGACCAGGCGCTCTCAGCAGAACCACGGTGCTGGTCAGCTCATGGGAGCCGGGATGGAAGCCACGCTGGAATGACTCCATCAGCTGCACAGAGGTGTCTCTCCAAGGGCCAAGGATAAGGGAGCAACTACTTCCCAGTGCCCTGTGTCCCAGTGTCTCATATAAGCACTGCACTGTATTAACTTTACATTAAGAAGAGTTGAAGTATCATGAAGACCCACACAAGAAATCTGCCTTGTTGCTACAGGTACCAGTAGGAACTTTTTCCTTCCTACAACCTACAAACTTAGGTGTAAATTTAGGTTCAAGCTTCAGGTAAACATTTAAAGTAGAAAATTATTAAAGCCTGTACTTCACACAAGAAAAGTCACTTACTGAAAGACTTTATCCAGTTTTTTTCTTATAATTCTCTCCAGAACTATAGCCTCTGAAAACTCAGTTTAAAAATACTGCATAAGAAACTTGAAGTATTAAAAGTTATTCTCTTTTTTCCTCTGAAAAAATGTAGCATTAAATATGATGCTAAAACGTTGTAGTAAAGATGCATTTAACACACACAAAAACAGACCCCAGAACTCATTTCATATATTGTTATCATGTACTAAGTACTTTACAAATTAAAAAACATTTGATTTGTGTAGCTAGAAGGAAACAGAGCCAACACATAAATAAAGCAAACAAACTCCCTAACAAAAAAATCTCACTAAAGCAAAAACCTGCCAAATAAAAAGAAAAAGAAAAAAAGGAGCAATACCTTTCCTGTTGTCTGGCCATACAGACCAAATGTCTCCCGTAGCCTTTCTTCACTGATGGCTTCTGGTCTGTCAATCTTGTTACCAAGAATTAGGATAGGCACATTAGCAATAGTTTCATCTGTCATTAGTGACTGCAAAGGAAAGGAGAAAGAAGGAGTGATGAATTTAGAATACAGGTCAAATTGTTCCTCCTCATGTGAGGTGACAGCAGGGCTCTGTTGGACACTGGGTATTTGAGCTGAGCTCTTACAAGTGAAAGGTCATGCTTTGAAAAGCTCCTTTAAACTTACATCAAGTTCTTCTTTTGATTCAAGCAACCTTTCATGATCTGCACAGTCCACCAAGAACACAATGCCATTAATTGCAGGCAGGTAGTTTTTCCACACTCTGCGAGCTACAGGGAAAATGAGAATTAAAAATAAAAGGAAATTATCCCCAAATTCAGAGTGATGTATATTGGTCATTAAGGAGCAACAGGTAGAGTTTTTTTATTTGATTTTTTTTAAGTCTTAGCTTATGTTGCCAGTGTTCAGAATGCAATCCCATGTTTTACTTGAAATGACAGAGCAAAAATATCATTCCTTTACTATTATTACCCCTCTATCCCACATGGATGCTGATGTACAGAACTTTTTTTTGTTTCCCCAAGAATTATGTCAACAAAGGTAAGCTTGAAGCATAAAGCTTAAAGGTAAATACAAGCAATTCAAAGTACATAATCCCCTTCACAGTATTAGACAAAAGTTTCTGCTCTACTGCAGCTCTTGGAAAATTGTATTTGGGATTTGTGGTAAGTGGTGGAGACAGACAAAAAAACAGCCAATGTCTTTTATGCTCTCAAAGAAGAGTGTGGGAGGTCAGTTTTTGCATTTCTGACTGGAAACAAATTCCAATCCAATTCACTGAGCTTAAGTGAGTCAATGGACACCCTTACCTTGAGCATGTCCACCCAGATCAAAGGTAGTGAAAGTCATGCCAGCAATTGTCAGCTCTTCTGAAGCTGGAAATACACAGAATTACGTTCCTGTGAAGATTGTGCAGTGCATTGGAACAGTCTAACCTTCCAGCACATACATTTTACTTTTTCCTCTTGGTTCTTTTCAGTATTTTGTTATTCAAGAAGTGAATGAGAGCAAAACATTCTCTCAAAATCAATGACACGTTCGTGTAACACCAAAATGTTATTAACCATTAAAGCATGAAATGAAATATCTGCAACACTAAGAACAGCAGACAGTATTCATACATTATGTATCCCTACATAATAATACACAAACAACAGTTGGTTTTGGCATCTGGTTTGCCAAAAAGATGGCATTTTGTGTCCAATACTGTTCAAGGTTTCTCCTCTTCACATCCTTTCCCAATTTCTCACCTCCTTACTGGACTTCACCAATCCACATTTTCAACCTGTGTTGAACTTTTACTCCTGCAAGGTTACCAAGATAACAATTACACAGCAACTTTTGAGACCCAAACTCCAACTTTCCAGCTACACAGACAAGCTGTTCCCCAAAATTGCAGGCCCCTCTTCCCCACAGTTTCTGTAATATAAACTCTCAGCTTCATCGTTCTGCTTGTTACTTACCTCTTAAATTTAATGTAACACACTGAACAATCCTACTTTTTTTTTTTAATATTACT
>NW_016690415.1:1127120-1148094 GCF_001604755.1 Lepidothrix coronata | reverse complement strand
GAAAATAAAAGAAAAAATGTTTTGTCCAAGAGTTCATTTCCCACTCCCAAGTAACTGATTGTTCATCAGAAAATATTATTCTGAATTCCACTGTAGAGCTGAGAGACTTTTTGTCCCTTAAAATAGCGGAGAGAGCTTTTTTCTCTTTTCTTCTCAGTATGCCCTAGTGGGCCCTATAGCTAACATATACCTACATGGATTATAAACACTTGAAAAGACTTGCAGTTTTTATGGGGAAATGTTTGCTAACCAATCAATACAGCTGTTTGGATTTATGAGTCTGTTTCACACAGTGATAGAATCTTTATTTTTGTGTTACATAGATTCCTCTATTGGTTCTCCATATTGTACATTAAAGTCAACTAACAGGACAGATGTTTTTTCAGATACATAGATAAAAAGACTCATGATTTTGTTTCCTTTGATCTGCTCTGATTTGAAGACTACTGCGAATAGCATTAAACAAGAGACTGAGTAAAACATGTCAACATATCATTCAAGATGGTTTGTAGCTAAGCCCAAATTACTTAAACACAAATTGTTATAACAAATCAAAACTTGTGGACTTTCAGTAATTCATTTTAAAGTAATTCTATCTACTGGGAATATTTTTTTAAATTTTATTCACCAATTACATAAGATTATTACACATATATGATAGAGTGAATTCTATATAGCATGTGTGAATATTTTGAACAGTGACACAAATGCATTTTAATCCTCAGTAAGATGATGTTTGATTTTCATCTCACAGTGGATGAGCGAAGAGAAAATCAAGAATAGTCAGAATGAAATTACATGGAAAACTACATTATGTGTCACTTACAAAACCCCCAAAATCTCAAATTGATAGTACAAACTTTTTGTGAAAAATTAATAGAAATATTTCAAAGAAAGGTATTTGAGAATGTTGTCTCTGTTCTTGTTTAAGTTACTCAGATCAAAGAAGATTGTCAGGCAGTCTAGGTTGTCTCAGCTAAGTCATGGACTGCAAACATGAAACACTGCACACAGACCAAACCATGCATGGACTTTTTTTGAGGTACAAATATGTAGGTTTCTGACGAGCATCCCACAGTGCGTTGTCTCAGTGGGGCAGCAATGCATGGTGGGACATTCTGTTGGCACACTGCTGGCATTTGCAGCACAGTCTTCTTGAAACCACTAGAATGAAGTGATTTATTTCCAAGATCCATCTCTTTCTGAGCATCAGACAGGTCTGATACATCCTATAATGCTGGCAGACATTGATCCAAGCAACACTTGCCACTCTTCTAGTGGTGGCACCTTCTACCAGGTATGAAGGAACCCCGGAAAGCAGAGCCCAACACAATGAGGCTAAACGAAAAGATTGGCATGAAGCGGGAGAGCTTACAAAGGACAGGTTAGCAAATGTCTTTATGCCTCTGCAGCAAAATCAGTTCTTCAGTCGCAGAACATCAGGCTGAGAGAGGACTCCAGGAAACAAGGATTCAGAAAGGCTAAAAACAGGCCAGAAATTATCTGAAAATGAGCACTGCAATAAGTTGAAAGAACAGACAAACTGTAATGCCTGTGTATTCATCATTCTGTTTTAGGAAACCAACTCCTACCAAGCACTATGAGCATAACTTTTATTTATGCCTCCCTGTTTGTTATAAATACACCTGGCCAGAACTACAGCTGGCATAAATCAGTTTGACTTCAGTGGAGCAATACCAAATTACAGCAGGTGAGGATCTGGCCCCATGAAAATATTATATGTCCCTTTTGTGGCATTCTGCTGGTTCTGAAATCAATACTTCATTTATCTTCTGTCCCTGGTACAATACCATTGCTGCTCTTATTGTGTTGCTTTGAGCCTGCTAGACATAGCAGCATTATGCAACTGAGGCATACTTTCATTTGCCAGAGAGCACTCATTTTTCAAAGCAGTTATCCAAAACACTTTTATTTGTTCCATGAGCCACTTAATATTCCTCCAGTTTCCTCCCACAAGCAAGTTGGCCCCAGTAAAGGGAGCAGAGGTCTGAGACCTGACCGTGCTCTGTTCCCTAGCTGACATATCTCCATTTTCACATGCAGAGTGTCTAATTTCAAACAGCTGTTTATCCATTCCTGTGTCCTACCCTGTGTCACTTTTTCAATAGGCAAAGTCAAATGCTGTCACTTATCTTTGCCATTTATTCTGTACTAATCAGAAAGAGAACACACACAGGATTCAGATTGCCATTAAATAAAAAACAATCGCCTACAAAAATAACGAATAATGTTTAAGGCCAGAAGTACACTTACTGTTTGAGCTACACTGATATCACTGATGATGATACTGAGAACAGAATCCAGTGAAGAGAACTGGGAAGATAAAAGACCTTAGTAAATATTAGTACAGTTTAAAGCATAGGAACAAATTATTACTAACAAAGGAACTGACAGTGTATGTTAATGAAGTAACTGATAATGTATGATTTATGTCAGGAAAAGTGTCCCAGCTACCCCCTTTTGAAGATACTCTAACACTGCATAAAGAATAACCTCTAATATTTCACTTACAGGCTCTGACTCACTTTCCATAATGCATCTATGGCCACCCATCATTTTTTAAGGGATTTTAGGATTCTATCTTTTTTCTCATATCTGTACATAAGTTTAGGTGCCATGTGAATATCCCATTTTAGTGCTGGACTTTTAGCCATTGAAAACTTTGTATAGTCTTGTTTCTCATTCAAATTTTTTAATTATTCTTCTTACCATGAATGTAAATGATAGGAGACATAAAAAAGTCACAAAATAAGGCTAGTGGATTGATACAACTAAAGCCAAAAAAGGACCATTATTTAGGCAAATAAGGAAAGAATAACAGCACTAGTCCAACTGTATATCAAGCAAATTACTAAATCTTGTATAGATATATGAAATAAATTTAACCAGTAACTACAGTTTTTCTAACTACTAGTTATACAAAAACCCTATCACAGATACAATTGTCCAAGAGATCTCGATGTCCAATTAACAGCTACAGCTACAGTGATGATCTATTTTGTGCAAATGTCTGTAACTGTGGTGACACAGAATTACAGATTAATAAATCCAAAGTATTCAATGCAGTTTTCCTGAGCTACAATACTGTTAACAAAAGTTCCATGAAATACCTAGAGGGAGGTCCTCTTAGTGCTCTGCAAGCGCTGTTATTGAGCCTCAGACATCCATTCAGCAGCAATCCTGCTGGGACCTGTTTGCTTACATGCCATCCCAGAGCACTCACTGATATACTTTGCCTCTCAAAAAAAGAAATCAAATCACTTTAGCTACCTGACTCATGCTCAGAGTAAGAAAGGGAATTTCATTCTTCTACTTTGTGTCATTTCATTCTGAATAACTTCCTTTTGTCATCCTTGGGAAATTCATGTCCTATCTGGAACAAGATGACACAAGGTTGTATGCTCCATCCAAGACTTAGCTGGACAAGGCCCTGCACAACCTCATCCCCCATTGAAACTGGTCCTGTTTTGAGAAGGTGATTGTACTAGAGGATAGCTATGCACCAAAGATCCCTTCCAAACAATCTTTTTGAACCTGTGTATTTTCCATATCAGCGTTATCAGTTTGTGAGTCACCAGTGTGGACGAACATACTATGCAAAAAATAGTTTTTCAGAGGATTTTGTTCACTTTATGCAAGCATGTCCTTTCTCTTCAAATCTGATAGAATTGTTAAGCTTGGAAAAGACCTCTAACATCATTGAGTATTTCAGACAATTTTAGACTGAATTATCATAGCTTCAAGTACTCTACATTTTTGCCATGATGACTTCCACCATTGATTCATTTTTCAGTTAATAATTTCAAACATGTATTTGTTGCAGACAACAGACTCTATATGCCCTACCACATGAGTAGCTATATTAGTCAGCTTTTTCTATGGCCCAGAATTTCTGTTCGAGTAAGTCTTTGTTTAATAATGTTTTGATAGATGTGTCAGGTAGTATTGACTTTTTGTTAAAGTAAGGCAGAGACATGTTAAAATTCTGCAGATGCTACGAATTTACACATTTTTACTGGCCAAAATAAATAACATCCTTTATCGTTACTAAACATCTTGGGTATTCCATGAAAAAAATCCCCTAATTTTTCAGCAATCACTTACAAAATCTACTTTTTGTGTTATATCTGCTTCCCTACAGTCCATATAGCAACAATTATTACAAAATATTTTACTTCTTTGTAATTCCTCATTAGTCTATGCCTGCTTTTTTCAAAAGCCAAGCACCATTAATTAATTGGAAAGTTGCTCTTAATTCTGTCCTAGCTTATGGACTTTCACACATGCTAGAGAATACTTAAATCTGGACCATGCTTTAGCATGTATTTGGTTTGGATATATATTGCAGGATCTGTAGGTATTGTTGGGGGGTTTATATTTCTTTATTAAAGCAGTTTTAAATATTTATTCTTTGCCTATGCACACAATATTCATAAGCAGAGCTGTTCAAAGTGTACTCTGAAGAAAAAAATGCTGATGACATAGTTTTGGAGCAATAAAACTGCAGTTGATTTTATTTGATTAATAGTCTCAGGCAGAAAATAGAGGGATTAGAAGTGGAAAAACCAAAATATCTCATTTCAGTTTTGTCAAACAGAAATATATAAGTGCATTTTAAAAAGAAAACAGGGATTGAGTATGTTCAGTAGACCTCAAGAAATGTTATGTATATACATTTCTGAAAGGCCACTGAACCAAAATATCTATTATTTGCACAAGTTTACTCATGAATACTGAGTGCTAAACCTTCCTTTTTATTTTACCCTTTTTTTTCCCTTCAAATGCTTGAAGTAAGACATCATCTTGGGAGTGTCTGTCAGTCACAGATTTCTATATCAGAATTCTTCTGATATATTCAAGGACTTGGTTTTCTGGTGGCTGTGCACTGAGGATTTCATAAACAGGACTTTCATCAGGCACTGCTGCTCTAAACAAAGAGACTGACATGGACATCACATATCCTCATCTGTATTATGCAGCCAAGTCACGGTTTTGGATTTTCAGCATCATATAGTCTTTTTGAAATTCAGAACAAACACATTTTGAAACCAGATTTGATAGACTTGTTGTCCATGTGAGCTGTAAGTCAAACCTGGTGGTATTCAAAAAGGCTACATAAACACAGATTGACTATACTGAAACGCCTAAAGGCAAATGCTTAAGGCTCAGTAGGTGGTAGAATGTTGCTCACACTTTGTATTCACCAGTTTTGCAGCTTCCTCATCTCAGTTGTGTTCAGTATTTCAGAACAAGATATCCAGACTCTAATTAGATTTCATGGAATTGTACACATTTGAGGACAAATCCAGGTAATCCCTTGAGGGGCTCCATTGCCCAGAAAAAGTACAATGCTCAGCTATGTATAACTGATGATTGATTCTGTTTATTCCAAAGAAGGAGAATGTCTAAAATCCCTAAATTCTCTTAGCATCTCATCAAAGTACTCATTTTCTAGAAGCTAACTCCTATAAAGCATCATATAGAGACAATGCCTTCTTTTGCTTTTTGACATTGAGAGATCTACTGAGCAGTAACACTGTATTTGATGCAAGCCACTTTTTGATGTGGTTAGAACCAAGACGTTCAAAGGAATCTCCAATATTAAGATGGAGATTCTGCAACTATCCTCGTAACTTCAGATGCTTTGGATTGCTAATATTCTCCTGACTGGGAAAAAAAATACCCAAAGCAACCTATACCTTCTCTTTTTATGTTCTATTGCAGTAACAAGGTTTATTTCTTCAAATTTTACCTACCAGATACGTTTTTGTCCTTAGATAATGCCAAACTTGGAGAGGCTGTTGACTCTCTTGAGGGACAGGAGGCAATACAGAGGGATCTAGATAGACTAGACCATTGGACAATGATTAATGGGATAAAATTTAACAAGACAAAATGCCGGATCCTGTACCTAAGACAGAGTAACACTGGGCACACGTAGAGGATCAGCTGGAGTGATCTGGAGGTGCTGGCTGACAGCAGACTCAGTAGAAGTCAGCAGTGTGTGCCTGAGCAGCCCAAAGGGCAAATCCCATCCTGGGGTGCATCAAACAGGGATCATCCCACTGTATTCACTATTGGTGCGGCCTCACCTTGAGCACTCTGTGCAGTTTAAGAAGGATGTGAAGGTCCTTGAATATTTCCAGATGAGAACAAAGCTGATCATAGGGCTGGAAGGAATGTCCTATAAGGAGCACCTAAGAACTTTGGAGAAAGAGAGGCTGAGGGGTGACCTCATTCCTCTCTACAACTTCTTGAGGAGGGGACATAGGGACAGAAGTGCTGAGCTCTTCTCCCTGATATCCAGCGACCGGACTTATGGCAGTGGTTCAAAGCTGTGCCAGGGGAGACTTATTCTGAAGAGTAGGAAGCATTTTTTTACCAAGAGGTTGGTCAAACACTGGAACATGCTTCCTAGAGAGGTGGTCGATGTCCCAAGCTTGTCAGTTTTTAACAGGCATTTGGACAATACCCTTAACAACATGTTTGAACTTTTAGTCAAACTTTTAGTCTAGCAGTTGGATGAGATGATCATTGTAGGTCCCTTCCAACTGACATAGTCTATTCTATTATACTTAGTGAAAATCTACCAATTCATAAAATATTTTGTCAGAAGCCATCTCTTCAGTTTATCTTTTTTTTTTTTCTTGCTTGCACACTGAGTAAAAACAACACTCCTAATATTCGTGGTAAGTCCATCATAGTCAAGTAAAAAGCATGGAGTTCAAACGTAAAGTATAAAGCACTTCAAATGTTCCATTCCATGCTCAGAATAACACATATATTGCAAATATCTGTTTGGAGGAAATCCAAACAACTTATGGTTAGCTCCCTGACAGCTGGCAGAGAGGCAAGTTGAATGTTTAAATTTCCTCATATTTAACAGGTTTGCCTGCAAGTTTCAGTTCAGTGAGTTGGAGGAAAATCTGAGACCTATCACCTAAGAATAAAACTAAAAATATTTCTGGGCTGCCTAATGCTTTAAGGTTGCCTGCAATTTGAATGTTTTCTATCTCCCTAGTGAATATGAATTTTCTCAACCCTCCTTCAGGACAGCACTTACTATCCAGAGGAGCTTTGTTGCATGCTATAGAAGTCTTCACAATTCTGTGTCAGAACTTCAGGGGAAAACTTGTTAAAAGATGTTAGGTTAAACAGATCCTTTAAATTATTTGCTCAGGAAGAAAATTTCAGTTGAAGCAAAGGTTAAATCAGAAATGCATATGAGCACAGTGAAATGGAAATGGAAAAGAGAACCATTTTAAATTGCCAGTTAATTAGTGAAGTCAAAATTATCCTAGTATTCTTTAAAAAATATCTGTCCCTGGTTAGTTTAGGTATGCCAGTGTAACAATGTGTTTTTGCTGCACTCAATCACAATCCAGGTGACATTTGTAGACTGCTTACCACAGAGAAAAAGTAACCACTTTGGCAAGGACTGGACATGTGAAGGTTTGGAGACTTAAAGTACAGGATTGGAGTGGTCTTTTTACTTTGACATATGAAATAGAAAGCAGGGAAGGTAGACTGAACGCTACAAGAGATTTCCATTCAGTTTTTTGTGCTAGCTGAGGCATTTGGGGATTATGTTTTGCTGAAAGGGACTGAAAATGGGCATCTCATTCCTTATGGTTAATTCTAGTTCTGAACAGTCTTACAGTACTGCTTGTGCAGTCTGGTTTAGGACAGAGGCAAAGCTGCACTGTATACAGCAGAGAAACAAGTGTGCACAGGGCGTATATGAACCTGTCCACTCTTGACACCATTAGGAAAGAGAACAGAGCAGAGTGACTAATTTTATTATCTTCAGACAGCTGGGGCTTATTGTAAGGGCACATGTGGAAGTGTGACTGGATACAGATAAGAAATTTTGGTGAACAATTCCAGCTGAGGCACAGGAGACTGTCCTTTCCATTTCTACAATCTGACACCTGAGGACAGTCCAATGCACTGCATTTTGTGTAACTTGTTAGGCTGAGACTTTGGAACAGGTTAGCATAACACTGAGAGACTGCCATATTTTAAAGTCCTATGCCTTTCCCCAAAGCATAATAAAGAATCTGAAACTGATTTTTTAAGGTTGCAGCAAACAGCATGATGAGGGAGATGACTGACAAAAGTAAAAGGTGTGAACTAAAAGGCCACTTAACTTGCTTGCAATTGCAATCAGCCAGTACCAGTGGGGATGAGGCTGAAGACAATCCCCTTTAAAAAGGTCATAAAGAGTGAAAAGGGCACAATAACCTATACTGCACAAGTGACTGCCAGATAACTCCCAGATGAATGAAGTTAATAAAGTTTTTGGCTAATTAAACCATATCCCCTGTGCTTTGTCATTCTTTCTGCATGTCCAGTAGAATGAATAATTTAAAATGAGACTGCAAAATAGAGGTGTTTAACCAGTCTTTCAATTCTTACTCAAATTAGCAGCACCAATAGCTCTTTTACTTCTTTTTATTTTCCTTCTAGCATTATTTAAAGCACATTTGTGGTTTCCAGGTAGGTTGCAGTTGATGTCCAAACGGGACTGCCATTTCAACTAATAGGGTATTAGGATCTCTTCCTAGTAGTCTGTCTTTTGATATGTGTAATCCACAGGACAGTCATTGGGGACCATATTTGAATGAATGCTGTTCCACCATCAAGCTATATTTATCATGTTGATTTAGTATAATATGTAGAATTCCTACCATTTGTTTTACATGCTTCTCTTTCTAATGGGATAACCAGATGCGCTAAATGAACATAAAAAGTAATCCATCTTACTGAAAATGTGGTTTAAAGATGGAGATATTTAAGCAGGTTGAATGTCCAGGAGGATGAGCTCTACATATAAATCTCCTTTTTGTCTCCAGAACTTGTACAATGCAGATAACAGCAGTGAAAACCTCATGTCTGCAGAGAGTTGAGTCAGAAAGTTTGGTGTCTATAAAATTGTTTTAACCTGTGGCCCAGAGACCTCTGCAAGACTGTGAACTATTTTTAATGAGTCCATGAAGGGTAAGCAAAGAAGAGAGAGTTCCTCTTGTCAAAAGGCTTTGGTTCAGTCCGCATACCTCTACTTCTGCTGGAAAATGATTGGGTATCTGCAAATCCAGAAAATAAAAGATCTGCTGTAGACCAATTTAACGTGTCACTTGCCTGCCAGGATGATCAAGAAAGGTGATACTTATGACTGTTATTGAAAAAAGGACACATCCTCTGAGAAAAAGACAGAGCCCACTGATCCATCTCGCCTGCTGCACAAGATTACAATTCCCTCTGAATAACCACTGTCTTCGTTACCGGTCATTACCAGTATTAATGAATCTGAGACAGAGGAAATAATATTAGCTTCATTCCTGCAAATGAAAAAACGTAGAACAGAAGAAGAGAATGCAAACTGTGAACTAGGTCATGATTTTTCAAAGCAATTTAATATTACACAGGATGTTTAAATGTTCAAACTGCAGTTCATATTACTTTCAATTGCACTGGAGATACTGAGTTCTTGTGCAGATCAGCCCTTGGGATATAGAGTCAAACATTCAGAAACCAAAGACTACACAATAAATTAAGTTTTTTTTAGTCTGTTGATTAATTTAAAGTGTCAATTGACAAAGCTAGGAACAAAACCTCCAATTTTTAGAGCACTAAAGTGATTTAAGTGAGTGCTATTCCTTCCTGTGTTTCTTTGAAGGACTAAATGGTCCTAAAAGGACAAAGGTGTCAAAGGACCATATGACAGGACAGCATTAGATTACTGAATAATGCCCAAGTAATGAATACAGAGGCTTTGGAGTACTTGTTTACCAAGGATTTTCTTTTTAATAATATCTTTTTTACCTTATTTTCACTGTAAAGAGTATTTTGAAAGAAAATTTTCTGCTTGATAAATTTACAGAAATATTATTCTTTATTGAGGAACAAAACTAAAATAATTCTTTAATTTCTAGAAGGAAGGACAAGAAAAATATACACTGAAGAGGAAAGAAGAGAGGAAAAAATGTTTTTAATTGGACCTGCAGATTCTTACTTGCAATCTCACTGCTAAAGAAAAACAAACACATCACACATTCTTATCAGCCTCTTCAAGACCTGGCAGAAGCCAGAATCAAGTTCTTTAAGTCAGTGCTGTTAGCTGCCCTTCTGGTCATGGGTCATAGTGCTGTTACAAAAGATGAAATCTTAGCTAGTTAAATCAATCTCTTTATTTAAATAAGAGACAAAAGAACAACATAGGAAAGTAGAAAACATCCCTGAGAAGGCAAAGGAAGCATGAGAGGATTGTGAAGAGAAAAAAAATTTTCTTTTTTGTTCTTGTTGTTCATAATGAATTCTAATCAGAATCTTACAATTGCTTTAGATTGATTTCTAGCACCGCCTTCATTTTGAACACCAGTTATAATGCTACCTCAGGCTCTGGATGACATTGGGAGGCAGAGTTTGTTTTCACTGTTTGTTACATTAACTTGTTTATACTGCAGAAAATTTGGATTGTAAGATTCTGCACAGTTTGTGTGGCATTTGTGACTATTTCCAGCTTATGCAAAATAAATTCATAAACAAAGTAGGAAGATTAGCATCCTGCAAATAAGACTCTCCTTAACTTAACAGAATGTAAAATTGCATAGAGAGATGCCTTCTGCACAATGAATGACACTGGGATGCCATGGAAAAGCAGTAGGTGATCATGCAGTGAAACCCCACAAGATAGTGTGTCCTGAACCCCAGCTGCCATGATCCCAGCCCCATAATAAGTCTCCCAGGACTCCAGAGGCTGTTCAAATCTCAGTGTCCTTGCCTAAACACCCTACTTCTCCCAGATGCCTGGCTACGAATACTCCCTTGGGCAACAGATCTATTTGTTCCAGGTCTCTCCCTGATCTGTCACATTTTACACCTTCTCATTCCTGGGTCAGGATTCACACACACACACACTCCTTGGTCATTTTCCTGACAGCCCTATACACCTTCCCAAGATTCTACCTAGCAAAATCTCAGTCTCTATCCTTAATTTTTGGTCCAGCAGATTTTTGGAAAGCAAAAGTTATATTTTGCAGTCTTTCTGCTTCTTCCTCATCTCTTCCCATTTCTCCAAATAAAAGATATTTGAGTACTTCAAAGCAAAGCTTCTGAATCATATGGACAAAATAACCTATTTTCCCCTAATATTATTCTCAGAAAAGCTTGAAACATTATGATGCAAAGATTCAGCTGGAGGCAGAAATTGGCATGGAAAAATTCATCACAAACAGCTAGAGTCTGGCTGAGTTATAAGTAACTGAAAAAAGGTATGTATGAACGAGATTGCTTGGCAACCTTAGGAACAGGCAATGCTACTTAGTTTTGCCTGAAATACAAATGGTCCTGACAAAAAAAGAAAAAAAAATGTAAAAGACAAACAAGAAATTCTAAGGAAGATGTCATACAAATACAGAGGGGAAGCTGCTGTACATTAATATGCAAAAGCCACTTTTAAAATATTAGATATGCAAAAGAAAAGCCCCACCTGTTGTGATTGTAGTGAGTGCATTCTAATGCAGATGGCATGGGGCCTGCAGGTCAACAGGTGTCAGTTGTGACACCCTATATCCAGCTGTAGATAATGCCCCCTAAACTGTCTCCAGTTTCAATAATAGGTTCTATCACCAGCAAATTTCAAGGGCAGGTGGCAGGAAGGAAGATCAGAACTGTCACCTGCCGATTACCTGGGGGTTTGCATGGCAATTTTCCCCTTTCCAGCATTAACCTCTCTGTCATATAAGGCCTGTTTTGGTGTGGCCTTGCTATGCAGCCTTGGCTCTGCCCTCTGAGGAGACTGCTAAGTTGTGAGGGACAACTGTGGAGATGCCTGATGCCTGGGGCTGCCCTGGAAGCCTTACAGCTGCCTTTCTCTTCACTGGGGCTGTGAGACCCTCACAACAGCATGACAAGCCCAAGGGAACAAGAGGTAAAAAAGAGATGTGAAAATGAAAAAAAAAAAATAAAGCAAAAATCAGGGAATTGTAGATGATGACTCAAAACAGATATTTCAGGGACCAGTATGCAGGGTCCTGTCTGCCATCTGACCGATGACCTGTCCAGCAAAACCACGTCATGCCCTTTATGCAAGGTGGTGATGCACAGCCTAACAGCTCACTAACTCCAGCTCTCCATTATGTATATCTGCAATATCTGTTCTAGTCTTAGAAACTGCACAGAATTTCTGCATAAATTACAAAAGTTCCTAGATAAAGCAGTCCAAGGAGGAGCAGTGATAGCACAAGTATGAAAGCAGTCATAGTCACATCAACATAAAATGTTTTGATGGTGTAGGGAAAACTTAAAATTTTCATCTAAAAATGGTAAAAAGACCAGAATTTTGGTTACTCTTCTTTTCTCTTCTTTTTTTTCTATCATGGCTTATTAACTTGGTCCTCAAGAAAAGTCATTCCAAAGAAACATTGACAAAACTACATTGTAGTATTAGAGCTGAAAGAAACAGAAAGAGCACAACGCAGTGTGCAAGTCCAGAAAATTGCAGAGCTAGTCAACGCAGCTGCATGATTTTTCCAGGTTAAATTATATCAACAGCCAGTTCATAGCACTGAAAACAGTAGCAAGGTCCAACAGTGTATGATCATTTCAGGTCCTAATTGTGCATTCTCTGCACACCTACTTGTACAGAAGTCATTAGACATTTTGACGCATAAAAAAATTGGGATTACGTCTTCAACAAACTCCATAGGAGCCAGAGTAATTAAAATTTATGGCTTCACAGTCTGGCCATCCAGTCAGCTGATCCAGAGACTCATATTTCAAGCAGAAACTTTTTGTTCAATCTCTGAACCAATTAACCTTGCCAATTCCTCTGTATTTCTGCAACAGCAATGGTATATTTAGGGATTCAAAAACTGTAATTGGATCCTCTGCATGTATTTAATTCCCTATTCAATTTATGTTAACTTAGGCATATCCTCCAAAACTCCTCACCTGTCTGTTAATACTTGCCCACAAGCACAGTAGGTACACAACGTATTACTCAAAAGTGAAAACATGCCCTAAGTGACAAGTCTCTTTTCCCCTGAAAAAAACCCTAAGGGTTTAAACTTCTCTGAGCCTGTCTTCATCTTGATCTGCATTAAGCTCTATCTAAATTATTCCTATCATATTATCTAGGCCAGATTAATTGCCAGATCTTTTTCACTGGTAGAGCAATTGTTGCACCTTCCATTCCAACCTGTGGCAAAACTTTGTGGAGTTATGTTGTTCAAACAACAGCTGTGATAAGGAGCCTCTGAATGCCTCACTTGCAACTATTCATCACTGCTCTCTTACTAGACATGCCTGAATATGGGAGTATGCCTGAATAAATCTTCACACTTCATACAAAGACAACCAGGACTGCCATGAAATGTATTCCATTCTCATGGTGACTGACACCATTGCATGGGGTACAGCACTTCTTATATTCCACACTTTTAGGTTATACACTTTTCATTTATTCACTCCCCAAATGCTTATATTCCCAGTATTGATCCAGAAGCACATACACAATGGTAACATAAAGCCTTAAGAATGAAACTAAAACCTCTCTGAACTATAACATCACATTGTACAAAGGAAACCCTTTCAAACGACATCAGTAAAGAAAAGACATTTCACAGTAACTGAAATTTCAATTCTTTTCATTTTTCTTTTTTTGTATGGATAAAAGTATCTTTCATCTTTCAAATAATTAGTGATCCTCTTATTTTATGTACTATCCATGCAGCAATTTGTCTGCATTTGTAGCATGTCCAAATTACCTACAATTTCTCCATATACTTTGACACAAAACCTACCTTCAGAATTCACTGCTGTCCTAGTTAGGACAGCTGAGTTCATCATGGTATGGGTGCAACCCAAAACTGTGTATTCTATAGCCTTCCATGCCATTTCCCAGAAACTGTTGTCAATAGACTATTAGCACCTCTGCCCATAAAAGCCTGACTCCTCAGGCTATAAACTAGGTGTTAAGAGGCCTGTGAGATAGGAGGATGCTCTTACCTTTTATGGAACTCCCTGAGGGAAAGAACTGACCATTCCTGCCTGAACTGGAGAATATATAAACCTGGAGTTTTCAGAACTTTTCAACCACTCGTGGGATCCAGAAGGAAGACTGCAGCTCGTCGCTCTCAACCTCAGCTGGACTGCAATCACCGCTTCTGACCAGACTGCAACAGCTCTCCCACCAGCAGGTTTTTCCCCTCTCCCTTTACTTTGGACTTAAGCGGGGCCCAGGGAACACCACTTTGTTCATGCCCCCAAGGTACTGGGTTATACATTTGGGTTTTGTGGGTTAAGACCAATTGTTTGTTTGTATGATTGTACTTACTGTATTATTTTAATAAATTGTTATTCTGATTTTATAATCTCTCCTTTGAGTTGGGTTCATTACCCCTGCTGGTTAACTCTTAAACCAGCACAACTGCCTTTGTCTCTGATTCAGAGGTACTGCCCCCTGAACAGCAAACTTGTATTTTACTTCTTTTATTAACACACTGCATTCTGACTGGTGTTATATAGCAGACATCCTAATTCACAACAGAATATCAGTGACAGATTACAATACAAACAGAACAGAGCAAAGGAAATCTAAGCTTCTGCCTCATATGAGGCAGAACATAAAAATAAAGCAGTCTCCCAGAGATAATTCCATAGGAATGTTGATGAGGTTTTTATAGATTTTGAAATCAGCCCCTTTATGACAGAGAAGAAATATTTCAAGTGCACTGCATTTGTCAGCAGACAATACAGGTATATATCCATATATCACAGACATTCCATGATACATTATTACACAAGTGCAAATGAGACGCAAGATAAAGCTTGTCCAAAGGCGAGTGTTGGCAACTATAATAATAACAGCGACATTTCTTTAGATAAATTCCTTTATTATGATTCTAAAAACCGAACATAAAACAAGGAAGGAGCAGAACATACAGTATTTGTGGTGTGGGATTTAATACTTCAGCTAATTTTAAGGAAGTTTTAAATTATGATTTTCAATTGACTTAATTAGAATGCATTTAAATAGAAATGGCAATATCTTTAAAATATGGCTGGAAGCTAAATACTGAACTAAGAGTAAACCTTTCTTTAACAAACTGATCTTGAGATCGTTTATAGAAAATCTTATATTCTTTTATATTTGGTTACAGGAAAAGGTACACTAATGTCAGAAATAGATTACAATAGGATAAATCTTTACGTAGATTGAAATATCTAGAACTTGGTTGATAACCATTTTGAGGTTTTGGCTAAGGTCAGTTCCGCAACAGTATGGAGGTACCTGAAAAGTGCTCGTTGTTACATCAGCTGTGGATTTGCTTTTCCTCCTGACCTCACCGTGAAAATAGCCCAACTGATAATGGACATGAGTGTAAATCCATCAGCAGCACTGAAAGAGTTGCAATATATGTGGTTTTCCGCCAAACCAATGAATTTTCTATGGTAGGATTGAAAGTGGTCTATTCCGGTTTCCACTAGAGCAAAATTAGTTTCAGTACTAACTGACTTGGCTCCAAAAACAGTTCTGACAAACATCATCATCACTCAGTCATATTTTTAGTATATTGTTCCAACATTTTCGACCAGTTCTTTATATTTCCAGCATCCTGGTACTAAGATCTCTACAATCAATCAGATTTGTCTTCATCAATTCTGTTTTCTCCCTGCTTTGTTAAGGTCAGATGCCATTTGAAGATCCTTACTGCCCCAGACTTGCTGGGAAAGTCAGAGTATTAACAGGATGCAATAAAAGGAAATCAGCTGCCAAAAATTTAGCTCAAATAAAGAATCAGAAAGAAACAAGGAGAAAAAAGTAGAGAGCAAAAGAAATCTAAAAAGATGAAGATGATAGTTTACAGATAAAATCTGGAACCTGAATATGCAAAGAATATGAATCTTAAGTCTTTGTGTTGCAGGAGTGAAACCTGATAGGATTTTCAGCACTGCCGAAAGCATAGCACCGAGTTCTGGGAATGAGAAAAGACAATGGGGGAGATGCTATGAGGCCAACAAGGACTGGAGTCCTCTATTTGGGAAGTATGGGCTTCTAAAGCCAAGTCTAAACAAATCTGGAAGGGAGGAAGAGTTATGCCCAAGGACGCTCCAGAGAGTAACTCATAAAGTGCATAATTCCCAAAAGATGTCCACGATCACAGGTAATAAGACCTTCTGCTGGCAACTTTTAATGGTCAAAGAAGTGGCTGCAAAGCAAACAACAAACTTGATTAAATGGCTTCACCTAAAAAGGATGGAGACCAGAGCAGAAACAGAAGGAAAAGAAATACCTGGTATCCTTGAGAAGCCAAATGTTAAGAAATGAGTAGTGAATTAAAATGAGGGGCGGAATCAACTTTGGCGAGCTTATCTGATCTCACAACCTTCTGGTACATCATCTTATTTTTAAAGAGGTCTGTCTGCTGCTTATTCCTTGATGCTGACCAATAATGCAAATATCAACTGGATATTATTTTGATTATTTCTGAAAGAGTGAATATACATTTCCCTCCACATTTCTTAATTACAGCTAAATTAAAGAGCTCCTGTAGGCATACTGCATATTTAAGTAATCACCATTTATAGATGAACTTTCCAATTTTCTGTGGAACCTTTATTTCCCTTTTAAGACTGAGATTTGAAATGCTACTATTAGTTTTACCACTTAATCTCTTTGATAAATATCTGTTTGGCTTTGGGCCAGACTACAGTAGAATTACTTTGAGAAACTACTCCAACAACCTACTTAATGTGTTTTGCCCTTGCTATTAATATTTGTGGACATATCTATAGGGATCAACAGCTTAGATTTTAAAATTACACAAACCCAATTTTTGCCAAAATTCCTTATTTATGCAAACTTATTTCTTGGTAGAATTTATTTTCTGATATCATGGAATGAAAAAAAAACCTAGAAAACCTAGTAAATTTTATATGTATTTTTTCAGGTTTAACAGCCTATTTTTTACTTCTAAAATATTTACTTTAAGAAAATATCGTAAATAGCAGTGTTATATAAAGTTGCTTTTCTTGACAATTCCAAATGAAAGGAAACACAATATCAATATTTTACTATATCAGTGTTTTACTAGTACAGTTCCAGACGAATTTCCCTAAGTTTTTCTTTTTTTTAATGGAAAATATTCAGGTATCTTATAGTTAGATATGACCATGAGACACAATTTAGTTCAGTACCACTTGTTTTCTGTAGCCAAAAACTCACTTCTGCTGCTTCCTTTTCTTAGCTCAAGCCTTTCTCCGTTGTTGTACCACGCTGCCAGTCTCTACCTGTCCCTTAAGGTCATCATGTTCTCTGTGCTCCCTCTCCCTCCCCGTACATTACTGCAGAATCACCTAATTTCAAACTTTAGGATCACTTAAAAGCCCAACCAGACAAAGCTGCACCTGTTGAAATTTGGCCTGGCACAAAATCACACACCTTTTCAGCTCGAGGTCTACTTCTTAACCTATATGTAATTTTTTGGGAATTAATTAGTATTTCATAATTCTTCCCCCAGATATACACTTGAGGGACATCTATCCAGTTTGTCTTTTAAAACCTTTAATGGTAGAAGATTTCACAATCTTCCCAGTCAATTTATTTTAGTATTTAACTGTCTTTATAATTTCTTAGTTTATAGTCTATATTTTGTTTTGTTTTAATTGAGTATTATATGTCCAACATCCTGCATATGAAAAGTACTTTTTTTCACCTTAATTTATTCTGCAGCAACACTTCAAAATTGGTTACTCTGTCTACCTCATTTTTCTAGGGCTGTCAAAAGCAGAATTGTTGTTTGAGCTTTGCACACCCATTCCTACCTGTGCCCTCACGTGAAGTAGAATAATTGATACCCTGCACTTGCCAATGGCAGTAGAATGGTTTTTCATGTGAACAGCTAGAGTGATGCAGACTTTACCTTAAAAGCCATACAGTTATGCCTTGAAGCTCTGAAGCTTTGACATGTATAAATTTTTCCCAAATCAAGATGCCAGTGTTACACGATTTCAGAGGAGTTTTGAATAAATATGCACTGAGGCCTTGATTCTGTATGATAGAGCTGTGAATTTTGAAAGGTAAACAGGTAGCTACATGCTTTGCTAGCCAAGGTACGTTTTATTTAACATAACAATGACTAAAGCAGGGCTTCCCTGTGTTTATAAGGAAAAAAGTCTTAACAGACACAGCGATGTTGCTAGTGACCAGATGCTGAATTTATGTGAAAAGAGATTTTTCCATCTAATCTCAGCAATATCTGGTGACACATGGAATTAAAACACTTACAAAACCTTGTTACTGTACTCTTCTCAACAGATGCTACATACCTTACTTACCATGAAAAATCCTAATTTTGAACTTCACTTTTAGCTGTCGTTCATTACTATAGCTGCAGTCCCAATGCTACTCAAAACCGTTGAAGTCAAAGACAACAAGTCCTAGATAATCTTTGTCACTGTAGAAGGCAATTTAGTAGCCTCAGTAAAAATCCTGAGGTGTTGATTTCATTTGTCTTTAATTCAAACCCTCAAAATTATTATGATAACAGTTTCCCATCTCTTCCATTTAAAACTGGAACATCATGCTGATCTTCAAGCTCTGATTTAAAGCAAATTTTGTTCTGCCTATAGTGTAATTTTCTTTTATTAAGGTCACATGCAGGCTACCTATAAATAATGTTCTGGTCTGTGATTACTTTTCAGGATAAATTTAATCTCCATGGGGTTATGAAAGTCTCATTTTCTGAATTTCTGCCTACAATGTAGACTTTCATCATGTTGGAACATGAATGTGAGGAACAGAATAACTTGAGTTATCCTGTCTGAATATTCACTGTTATTCACAGTCTGAATACTGTGGTCAGTATAGACCATTTGCATCATCATGTCAGATAATTACAATAACTTTTTCTGTCTGTTACAAAAGTTATAATTTTCTCTATGCTGAGCAGAATGAAAACCATTTCATAATTCCATTTCTATTTCTGTTTTACTTTATTCACAATATCTACTATACTTTGCCTTAAACACTGACACAGGTCTCACATGGTCTCCTGAAAATATCAGCTTTTGCTTAAAAATATTTTTAATATTATCCTAAGCCTATTGAACTTTGCTAGTTACATCAGCCTTAGGGTTCACTGTTGCTGAACATTGAATCCAACCTCAGATGACTGTGATGATCAGGAAGTGTCTTTCCTCAGCTATCTAAGGCAGAGATTCTGAAAGGCCCTAATCAAAATGGATAAAACAAAGCACAAATCCTCAACTCTGAGAAACATCTACATGAAATGTTGTCTTCCAGCCTTAAAGTCATGGTTTCTTCTAATATTGATTTCCTCCCTGAATACTGCAAAGTACCTGAGGAAGACAACGAGGACAGAGCAGAGCCCTGTCCCATCTGGAGGGATGGTGGCTGGCGTGCTTCTTCACAGATTCCACGAGGCCTCAGAAACCAAAGGGTTTCCATCTAGTCAGTGACCTACTATTCATTAGGAATGTGGAAGTACAGTTTGTCAAAAAGAAAAGAAATAAAAAACTTTTAAGGATAATATGCTCTTGCTTTTAACACTGAAGTTCAAAAAGTTGTCTTGGTATATATCTTGATCCTGAGAAGCTCTAAAAAAAGCTGTGGTGGCCAGCTCGTTCCTCTGTATACTGAGTTACGTAGTTTCTGTGGGATCAGAAATATTTGTATTACAAAAAAATTACTTTTCTCCAATACTTCAGAAAAAGATCACAGTGATCTGGCGAAGTTCTGTGTGTCTCCACAGAGTAAGGATGAAAACTTCTCAATCATAGCCTCAATCTATTCACCAGTCTCTAAAAAGTATCCTCAGGCTGGCCAGAACTGGAGGGGAGGAAAAAGTGAAATATGAGGTCTGTTGTTTTTATTTAAAATGTTCTTTAAAATTCTGTGAACCATGAGGCCGAAAAATCTTTAAAAGTGCTTTAGAAAACATAAGAATTTCCTATGTAGCATCAAAAAAACCATAGTAAGGTATAAGAAGCCCAATAAAAGTTGCTGTATACTGTACAGTAAATGTAGTGTGCATATTTTACATTTTATGTAACAAAGTCTTCCAGAGGAAGAAAAAGAAGAAAGAAAAGGAAAAAATAAAGTTTGAAGTTAGAAAGAATACAAAATAAAAATGCTAGAGTTGATTGCTGTACCAAAAATTCTGATACCTGAGAAAAACAACATCTCTGTTTTAATAAATATGAAACACTACAAAAAGATTTTATGCAGTTTCTGAAAATGCTTTCAGTATCACTAACATAAATATAACAGAAAGAGTACAGGCTAAGATGGAATAAGATCTATGCACTCCTGTAAGCTAAATACCAGAAAAGGTAGATCTATACTAAAAGTAGAAATAAGTCAAAATCCAGTCTAGTTGTGTTTAATGTCTTTAATTATCTAGAGCACATACTGGTATCTGCCTGATCATCAAGGTTGACTCCCTGGTGCAGTTACATATCTTCACCATGTATACTGAGCCTTTATTTTCAAGAAGGTGATATGTTCTTACTTTCCACAATGATAAAGGATTTATCTCTAAAATCGATCAGAAAAATTGATATGGGAAAGCTTTTTGGTGAGGGGTTCTTATTGTATACCTAATGGTGGAAACTTTGGCATGTAGCCACCAAATTCGTATGACACAAATACACAGAGAAGGGTTTGCTGCAAGATACTGAGAAAGAATTAATGTCCAGTCATGATAAGACACATTTAAATTTAATAAACTAACTAAAGCTGTCATACTATGCAAATTTTAAATTACTAAATATTACAGGTCAGGAGAGGTTCAGAGGCACTGATCCTGAGGGCATTTTAGTTTTCCCTTCAACATGTGCTGCCATGTTCCCAGGTTTTACCCTTTTCTGTCAGCTCAGCAATCTTCATGCATAACTGAGCTGCAGAGTTCTCAAACTGATGTGTACA
>NW_016690415.1:1101062-1127110 GCF_001604755.1 Lepidothrix coronata | reverse complement strand
CAGCAGGAGAACTAAAACGTAAAATAGGACTGTTCAAGAGCTAATATTATGACATAGATGCTGTTGGAATGCATTAATAACATGATGTTTCCTAACATATTATATAATAAAATATACAAATATCTATATGTGTATATATATAAAAATATAAAATAATGAAACAAAAAAAAACACTAAACCAAACAGAAAAAATAACTCACATAGCCCTTGTACAAAAATAAAATACAAAAATAAAGAGCATTGTGAAACAAAAAATTCATGGTAAAACAAACCTTTGGATTTAGACATTTTTGTCAGTAGCAACTGAAACCTTGAACTGCTGTTTCATTTTGAATGCAGCTTTGTCCATTGATGGGTATTGGATCAGAATTTCTTGTTTACCAGGGCAAAATAGTGTCCTTACAGAAAATTAATGACCAAAATCCCATTAACTTCATGGGGACTGAGACTGTCAGCATTCTTTATGTCTACTATTAAATTCACTTCTGAAAACCCTGTTTGGTGTGTCTTTTGAGAGATACATTCAATACTACAAAGCTCTTTGAAGAAGCAGAGCAGATATAGTGAATTCATCATCAGGAAAATAGTTTGATTTTTTTTTTTTTTTAGACCAGCAAAGAAAATTGAGATAGGGTAGAAAGTCCAACATTGAAGAAAAATATCCTGATATTCATTTTAGAAAGAAGTGACATTGATTGACTTTTAAAAATCTTATCAAAAAACAACAAAGTGAAAAAGCAGTCAGAAACATCATATATAAATTTTGTGTGATATATATTAGTACCAAATAGCCAGATGAAAACCTAGTATTAAAGGATATGAGTAACATAATACGTGAAGATGGAAATGCAAGCGATTTCAGTCACAGTAACTGTTCAGTGACATACAAGACACTCCACTTGGTGGTAGCAACACCATCTCATTCTCTGATAAGAACGTTGCTGGGAATCTCATCTTAAGGACTTAGATCAAAACACATCCTTGCTCCATTTCCTTAGTCCTTCTTTGGTGTTATATCTGGAAAGAATACACCACTCTATTGAATGGTCATTGACAATGACCCTTGACAAAGGGTGAGGGAAACAGGATGAGTGCAAAGGAAGAAAAATTCCCAGGGAATGAGATGGGGAGTCATGGTTTAGGAATGGTATTCTCAAATTTAGTACTCCCACTAAAACCATGTGTTGTTCCGCCTCACCCCTCCAACTGGAGGCACAAAAGACAAAGATCACAGGTCAAAATAAGAACAATTTAGTGAAAACAGCAATGAGACAAGAAAATGAACAGTAACAGCAACAATATTAATAATGAAAGGTATAAGAAAAGAAATGGCTTACACAGAAAAACTCCCCGATAATAGATGACACTGGACATCTCCATGTTTTCTCAACTGGAAGGAACTGCTTCTTCCTGGAAGAGAATACCAACCCCACCCCAAGAAATGATGTAAGGTGGTATAGCATAATCTCCATGTCCTAGCCACACCCCCTCTCAGCTATCGTAAAAAATTCACCCTGCCCTGGCCAGAACCAGGACATGAGAGTAGATCATTAGCTGATACAAAGTAGCATTTGATTATCCCTTATAAATAATGAGGCCCTTAGGAAACCTCAGCATTTAGCATATTGATTTATGTCAGACTCAGGTATACAGAGAGGGAGACACAACCCTCAAGGGCTGACAAAGCCTTGCCACGTAAAGAGCTACCTACCACAGCCAATACGTAATACCCCTTCTCTCTCAAACAGGTTTTCCTTTCTCCAAGGGGTTGTAGAACCCAATAAACATTTCTTAAGATGTATATGTTTAAACCCTTTGATTCCAGCTCATCATATACCAGTTTCACAAGGCTACAAACGTGCTGCTGTGGCTGAAGTGGTTCAGCATTCACTGTTAGCTGCAAAGCTGACAAAAGGTGTGGTAAATCCTCTGTAAGCTGGTCATCTTCCATGGCTCATCAGGTGTCAGAGCCGAAGACTGCAGTCAGAGAGTGTCAGGAAGGGAGGTGAAATCCAAGTTAGATGTACATCACCTAGGAATTATGTCATATATGTTTTTGTAAACTCTGATTATGGAAATAATAAACCTGCTATATTTTTTGAACTTACAGTCTCACGCAAAGTGTTTTGGTGTTCTCAGAAAAAAAAAAAAAAAAAAAAAAAGAGAGAGAGAGATAAAGATAAAAAACTCATTTAAAATTACTACATTTGTTCCCATGAGTTCACTGGAAAATGCTAGAGTATCTCTAAATCTCCAACTACTCTGAAGTTATCAAAAAGGCTGATCAATTCTACCTTATGTTCATTCTGCCCATAGGGTATTTCTATAGCACTAACCAAAGCAGAGCGCTTTTCCACACAGCCAGAATTTCAGTACAGTTTATTCGAAACTTTTGAAAAGAATAAGGATTGAAACTCAAAGTATGCTTATTGAATTATAATTTATGAGTAGTATATTACCCAGGTGTTTTGGACAAGATAGTGAAAGGGTAAATCAGGAAATATGACACACTGCTTTCTATTAACCCCCTGGCACTTGCAATTTGAAACTCCCCTTACTAAAGGCTAATCCATTTTGCTGTAGTGCTTAGCATTTCAAAATCTCAGCTCCTCATGTCAAAATATTTATACACATTTAGATATTAGAAAGGCAGGTAGAAATTTTGATCCCCTTACTGTTTTGCACATTGTCATAGCGAATCAAAACAAACAGCAATGCAAAGCATACCTACTGAAAAATACTGTTCCATAGTATATGAGCAAACTACTTCAACATCCATGTCCAGACAAATGCTTTTGTCCAATTTCCAAAATTCTATAAAAATCATAGATACTCACAGCAAAGCTGAAGTTTAATACATCAAGGTTCTAGAAAATACTAACAATGATGTTACTTGTGACAATCTCTTTTCATTGCTTTTTAGAAATTAGATTTGGTTGTAGCAGAAGCAGCCTATCTATTCCTTGGTGCTGAAACCGGGATAGGAAATATTTTGCATTTGTCATTTTGAAATATGCTTTCTTTTCCTGGATGAAATCTAAGTGCTTCAAGAAATGAATTATTCTGTTAGGAAAATGCCTATTAGCTCAGTCAGATCAACAGGTTTTATGTTTCATATCCATAACAGATTATTTTTAGAGGAACAAAGAAAGATAAGAGTTTGAGTATCATTTGGATTGTCGTTTCCATTTACTCCCCAATGAGCAGAATAAGGGAACCCTACTGTCATTACCATTAGGAAAACAAAGACTAAAAAAAATACGCTTCATAATTTGGACAATTATTGCCCATGCTTCCAAAATATCATCACTCTTTCCCATACAAGCAAGAAGCAGATAAGCATCTGGAGTTGATATAAGTTTTCTCTAGAGTGATTAGTTTAGCAATCTATACCATGATGATATGCATTTGTTTCCCAGGATTTGAAAGCTTTGACATCTCTCATTTAAGTTTTAGAAAAACTCATATCACTGAAAATTCTCCAGTCGATATGGATGACTATCACCTGCTTAGGATGGAGCTGTTCTTATGATGAATTTAGACTGGATTCTACAGAAATAACATTAATTATTAGAAAATGAAGTGTCATTTTAGTCACTGATACAGGGAGCAGATGGTGTCTTCAAGTGACTGCACTTGTGCTTGGAGCTGAAAAAAAATGTACTGGTATTTGTCTCTTTCCTCTTGAAGGAGCCTTTCATGCCTAATGCTGCAGAATTCCCTTCTGTCAATTAACACCTGTATGACCTCCAGGTACAGCAGAGGGAAACAGGAGCTTCTGTGATTTTGTCTATGTAAAGCATATAGCTTCCAAACTCATTTTTGACAGGAGAAATGCTGTATCGGTATCAGCACTGAGAATACTGTATGTGGAGCAGGTCTACCTGCCTGGTCATTGTATAGCACTGTCACCAGTCCCTTGTCTAATTAACACATTGTCCTATAAAATATAATCAATACTTCCTGAGAAGCATTAAAAATTTTGCATATTTATTGTATGTAAGCTTTCCTAAAGACTAAACAATTCAAATCTTGGAAAAGTACACATGACATACACCTACTCCTTTATATTTGGGGCTGGTTTTTACATCATGTTCCCAGAGAACACTGGCACCATAGGAAAGCAGCAGAAATACTGGGTAGCAACTGACATCTTCAAGGTGCACTCAAAGGATCTCACTTTTGCCTGGTCTATGTCAACAAATTTACAGAACCACAGAGAATGAAAAACAAAATATAGCCAAGTGTCAGACTTTACGAAACCTCTCTGCCAAAAGAACGCAGTGAAAGAAAGAAAGAAAGAAAGAAAGAAAGAAAAGGAAAGAAAGAAAGGAAAGGAAAGAAAGAGAGGAAAGAAAGAAGGAAAGAAAGAAAGAAAAAAAGAAAGAAAGAAAAGAGAGAAAAGAGAAAAAAGAAAGAAATGACAGAAAAGAAAGAAAGGAAAGGAAAGAAAGAAAAGAAAGTCTCTCTCCATCTGGAAAGGGGAGTGATAGGATGGTTGGGTGAGCACCTGATGTCCAGCTAAGGTCAACCCACCATAGCTTCTAGTGTAATATGTCCCTTTCTATGAGTCAAATGTTCAAAAACTTTTTGAATGCATTTCTTTTTCTTTGTATGCAGGTTTGGGCTTTTAATATATTTTTAAACTCGCTATGTTTTTAGGTCATTTCTCTTTTCACTGTTACCTTAATATTTTAATATGAATGTAAAGGCAAACATAAGTGTAAAGAGAGTGCACTTGAGAGAGAAAGAGAGATTTGTGGAAGTCAATGGGACAGCAAAATTTTTCAGAAAGATCTTTTAGGTCATAGAATATTTTTTCAAGAGAAACAGTTTGCATTCCATCAATGGGAAACTGCAGAATTACATTCAGAAAAACCCTTGTAACTGTCAGCTTAAAAATATTATCTTACTCTAAGGAAGAGATAGAATAGATCACTCAAAGGCATTTTTCGCCTTTGATGCCTATATTTTGTAATTATGCAGAGACTGAATATTTCACTCCATGTTCAAAATGTTAATCAGAAACTCCGTCAGGGATTCTGGTCCTTAATCAGCTTCTGAACCTTAGTTTTAAAACCACATCTAGAATTCAAGAGCTCTCTGCAGTGGGCGACATTATTAGCTAAAGCTTTTTTTGCCTCTCTGCTTCACTGAGAAATACTTGGCTACATTTTCTCAGGAAAAATAAACCCACTTAAATTATCTCAGAAGACTTTTTTTAAATGTTTTTTACAAAACAGGGTTTTGATCCCTTTTCAAAGGAATTTAGTTTGTATTATTTAAGCAAACTGGCCCATCATTTTCTTTTGGCTGTATTTTCAGTTTTTAATCATGCATGCATCTCTACATTTATACATAGGTATGCATATGTCAATTAAATATAAATCAGTCCTTAAAAGTTACTGAAACTGAGAAGGTTCATTTGCAAGCATTTAACAGTAGCTAGTCTAAATCTTTACAATCCAATCTTGTTTTCCTCAAGTACTTTGCAAAATTAGCTATTGTCAGACAAAAGTAATTGCAAGCATGATCTAATCCTCTCTCCATTTTATTTCACTGCTTTTACTCACATTAAGTATGTGTTTTATTCCTTGTTGCATATGACATCCCATTAATATAAATCCCCTACAATAAGGTCTCTAGTACTAGCACTTATAAAGAGGTCTCAATTTCCCTATCTTTCCCTGACTCTTACCATGAATCTACCATTAATTCCAGGAGAAAATAACATTTTTCGCCAAACAAATAAACAAACAAAACCCCCTAGCTTATATTCTACTTAAATAGAATGTGATATGGTAAAGATATGATAAGCCTTATTTAAAATGTTATTAAATCCCAAATTTCCTTCTAAAAAATACATTATTTCCAAAGGCAGAGCTAGTATCTTTGAGGTTTTTTAAAGAATATTTTTTTAACATTAATTCAAAAACCAAAGCTTAGATGGTAAAATGCTTGTAAATAAGTTTATTATTAGATTGATTTTTTTTTCCATTAGGAAACCAAGTACTTCTTACAAACCATCATTTTTCAGTTGGTGTTTACTCAGAATGGGAAATTTACTCTTCCCTTCATGTAAAAGTCCTACAGAATTTAGCAGAACTCATTAGCCTTTCTGTGACAGTGTGATGCAATAGAAATATTAGAGTCTGATTGAATTTAAAAATATTTGGATGCCCCGCACTTCATTAAGCTTTCCTTAATTACAAAGTTCCTTGGAAATTGGTTGCCTTGTTTCAGACCTGTCAAAAATCAGTTCAGCTTTACAATTTAGTGAATATTTACAAAATATTCACTTTAGGAAAACTAGAAGCAAACTGGCCAGACCTGAGTGTTCTCTTTACAGACTTTCCTTTCATTGATTGATTGTTGACTTATGTGACTGAGAAAAGCTCTGACTTATCCAGCTCTGTAAACAAATATGTATTAAAGAGAGTCATCAAAATATGTGCTTGAAACAGCAAAGTACTTTTGCAATGAGAGAAGCCAGATTAGTTCCTGGAGATCAGAAACATGGTCCTCTAAGATCCCTGCAGCTCTTGAAGCAGGGGAGAACAGAGGAGAGGAACAGGCAGAATCACAAAGAATTGGAAAAGGGAAAGAACAAACAGATTTGCTGAGCAGGAAGTCAGTCTGGGATTTTGAAATTTGAATTGACAGAGGACAAACCACGTGTCTCATTTAGCTTTCTGGAAAAGAAGAGATAGGTGTTATTCCCAGTATAGGCATTGTTACCTCCTATGTAACTAAGACACAAAAACAGGCAGGAAGAGCAGCCAACAAATGACACACTCAGGATCCCAAAGACAATGAATAGCAGGATTCACCACAGATCTTAGGTTTTGCAAGTTCTTACTTGATGCCCAGTTTACCAAACAGACCATCTCTCCAATGAGAACATGTTAACAGGAATCACCACTTGTTGCACTGTTGTCTTGCGCTAAGGTGTTATTATTTTTAACATTATGATGAGTTACGCTTTTGCCAGCTTGATCATAGAATTCAGAATAAACTCTCCTTTTCCTAAGGAAAGTAATACCCAGTTTTGGCAACAGTCCATTTAACTCAAGCTTGCTATGTACTGTATCAAATCTGCTTCAGTACATTTTAATTTTAGACTTTGCTGCACTTTTTTTTTCTTTGAGGATATCAATTTTTCTCCCCTTGAGTTCCAGTACTTTTCAGTTACACCATCTTTTGGAAACAATGAAAAAGAGATTATTCCTCCACTGAGGCTGGGTTTAGCAACTTCAAAGACTAGAGACAAAGGAAAATTAGGATAGGACTTTTAGGTAGTGTCAGATGTATGATGACAAGCAATGATTTTTAAATTACCATAGACCAAAGAAATCCCATGTTTTCTTTAAAAGGGAAAGAGAGAGGCATTGGATTTCACTTGTTTACAATTGGCATTGGATTCCACTTGGTTACAACTTCAAATGTTGGAGTTATTCAACAGAAAAGGGGTATAAAGCAATTTAAATAATCTCTATTCTGCTGCAAACACATTATGGAATTTCCCCCTTAATATTTTCTTAAATTCTTTACTAAGTACAACAACAGTCTGCATTAGGTATACTCTGCAGTGCAGCTGCATGTGGATTTATCCAACCTGACTCTAAGAGCTTTACACTAGCACAGCCAATCCACGTGGCCATGGTGTAATGCTAATGTGACTGTATCACCTCTAGAACCAAGTTACAGGGTGCAAGGAGATATTACAGCATGCCAAACTCTCTCTCAGATACCTTTGCATGGTGCTGTGTCTTAAACATACATATTCCATGAGATCCCCAGCTCAGGTAACAGAACCTTAAAATACAGCTTTGTTTTTAGTATCATATCATGCTCTGAAAGTGTGTGCATACATAAGGAAGGTTACTTTTTCCTCTCTTCACGGTTTGATATTGCTTACAGGCATATGTAGTCTGTCTGAATAATCATCCCCTTTAGCATGTATTTGATGTTTAGTACCTAGCTCATTTCATGTATTCTTCATGGGTTGGAAATAAGCTATCAAAGTCCTTGCATGTAGCATGATGGGTGCCTCAGTTCTGATTGGCAGCTCAGGTTCTCTTACCATACCAGAAAGAATTAATAATAGCAATAGACCACAGGATTTTTACAGTTACGTTGAGTTGCAATGTCAGATTTTCTAAGAAAAAAGAAAATGCGATGGGACTTTCTGAAGTAGTGATTTTAAAGTGAATTTATATTCTTCCTGTCAAACACTTTGAATAGGTTTTTAGTTTAACTGTTTGTTCAGAATTTTAAAACACAGTCATTTAAACAAAGAGAAATCACATTTTTACCAACAAAGGACCAGAGATTAACACAAAAGCAAAGTGTGGTGGCAGAGAGAGTAATTCAAATGGAAAACAAATTCAAAATTTTTAATTCAAAACACATTAAGGAGAGAGGGAAGATATAAAATTCAAAATGTGGTGTGTATTCAAGCTGACAGGGTCCTTTAATCTAAAAAAATCACACAGTATTTCAAGATAGTAATGTAAATTCCACAGCATGCAATCCCCATGACAGCTTCTCAAAGAAATAACCAGCTGACAACTCAGAGTAACAACTAGTCCCAGGCTTAAACACTGACTGAGGATATATGTCTGTGCTGCGTACTGTCATGCAGCCTGTACATCCTCAGGCCAGCCATAAATAGAGGAGCAGAAGTGCCAAAAGCTGCCAAGTAGCCTGAAAGCAGGATAAATTAATTCACATAGTGTTCAATTCTGCTGCAGTTAGACTCCTAAGGGAGAGCAAACAAGTTCACTTACAGCTAGCCTCATCTGCCTCTTCATGGGCAGAATAGGTACATGGTGTTGCCATATATATAGATTTTTAATACCTACTTGCATAAGCTAAAGGCTGTGCCTTCTCATCTGTTTGTGGATGTTAAATATTTATAGTGTTTTCCAAAACAATTAAGGGGGACATTGGGTATTTAACTTGAAGGTAAAAAGGAAATGGGTATGAGAAGTCTAGACTTAATCATTGTCATTTCATATCAACATTTTGATATAAATATTGGTTTGGGTTTGCTTTATTTTTAGATAAAATGAAGGAAAGGTCCATGCAAAACTAAATGAAGATTGCCATTTAATTTCCAAGTGACAGTTCAAACCCAAACTTTAAATTTCTTACATTTTCATCGGATTTGACATATTCCTTCAAGACTTTTCATTTCAGCAAAATACTACTCTTCAGCAGAAAAATCTTCAGCACACAAAGTCAACCAAACAGCTATAGTAACACCCATGGGACCACTTCTATTCTGAGGAATCGCTAATGTGATGCTTTACTAAATGGCACCAGGGTTGAATTAGGCCATATCAATATCTAAGGTCATTATAAAGCCTTTATACTTCCATTAATTATCCAACCAAAGTTATATACAGAAAAATATATGAAACACATTCTGTTCATAACTTCATGTGATGGTTTCTCTCCATGTTTTTTTGCCACATTGATTCTGCCTTGAGTAATATAATGGGATAACATTTAATGTGAATGCTGAGAACAACAGTCTAAATGTGTTTGCAAATATCATTACATCTGGAATACCATTTTACTAGAGGATGTAATGATGGCTAATACGTACGAAAGAGAAATCTCACTGCTTCATTTTCTAACTACCAAATACATAGAAAAATGAGGAATGTAGCTGATACATTAACATTCAGAAAACCACTTAGGGATATAATTGGTACTTACTAAACCAATTAGTATAAAGTAATCAAGTGTCAGTGAACATAAATGATTCTATGAATCTACAATATATAATTTACTGTTGCTACTTAAAGTGGCCAAATTTTTTGTTATTCTCAGTAAATGAGTACAAACAACTGAAAGCAAACACTGATATTTAGGATAGAGTTTCCTTGGAAAGGTTTATTATTGGATGAAGTTCTGTCTGCACAATCTGTCAGAGGTACACAAACCCATGTCGAATCTCAAATTAGCTTAGCCTTTAACCTACACCTTTCTTTTCTTTTCCTTTTTTTTTTCATTACCAGTCATACATATACTCTTCAAGGAGATGCTCATTTCACTGCCAGATGTGAAGTTTAAAGGAGAAGCTGTTTCCCTCAGGTTCAAAATCACCCTCTTTCCAAGGAACACATTGACACCCATGAATGCAGAACACAGGAGGAAGCTTGGGCATCTGTACATAACAGAGCATGAGAAAACCTTTTGCTGATCCCCAGAAAAAGAGTGGATTTTACTTGGCATGGTACAAACTTCTGTGGAGTTCCAGACCTTCAAATGAATGAACATGAGCTGCTTTTGTCACAGAAATGCTGTGCATGGCATGTTGGTTCATTTTTAGGACTCTTTCAGTTAAGGAGGGATAAATGCTTCAAACACAGTTCAAATGGAAAATACCAATTCCTTATCTGTTTATCCAAGCAAAAAATTGTTTGTGGGTTTAGTGACCCAAAAGAAAGCAAAACTTACTATTCCTAATAATTTTTTTAGAGCCTCACATATCTTTTGCACAGCAGTCAGGAGTCTAGATATGTCTTAGATTAATGGAGACACTGATTTTGTTCCTTCCTCAGCCACACAAAGTTCAAAACCTGTGATGAAAAGTATTTTACTAGACAATGGGATAGGTAACCCACCTTGTAGGGGTAGCAAGCAACGAGACCCTCTTGCTCAGAGAGAACAGATACATATTGCTTCTGTAGAAGGCTTTCTGGTCTGGTCTGCTATCAGAATGTAAAACACAGATGCGATCCTAAAAATAGACCAAGGCTCAGAATCCTCTTTTCCTAAAAGACAGAAAAACAGCACAGTGATCTCCACACTTCACTCATGTCTTCCTCCCTGTTCTTATTCTTTTGAGTCCCATATGACCCATTACAGCTCTCACAGCTCAATGAAATGGCTACAAGCATCAGGAAAGGGGCACAGCCTTCACACAGACACTGGTTAAGGACCTCATGAAGCCTTCAGGAGGCTCCAGAAACTGTTCCAGGTGTTTGAGCTGTTGAGGTGTTTTGAGCTGTTCATGGAGGTTTTTTTTTACTTCTTTGGCGTTAAAGGAATAAACATCCATGAAATGTAGGAAGTCCATATCTTTCCAATTCATCGTGATGATAATCTTCACGAGATCCAGTGGTTTGAGGAAATTCTAAATCGGGCAGAACTATAAATCCTGACTTCTTTCATTAAATCTTTTGAGACATTTCTATTCAAGCAAGACTTATAGTAGAAGAGCCTGGCTTATTACTTTAACTAAGTACTGAAGTTTTCTCTGGCAAAGTGGCACATCTTCCTTCTCATATGCCATCTTACTCTTCATGATCTCTCTCAGGCAACCCTGGAGCACTCCACAGGTTAGAGGAAAGCAGTAAAATCAGGTTTTTTTAATTATTCCTACCTTTAAAAAAGAGTAAGGATAGTTTATGCTTAAGTGAAACAGAGAATAGATTAGAAGTATATCATATTTAGTCTGAAATTGCTTGTCTACCACAGGCATTCTGGGCAATTAAATGTCTGCTTTTTGGGATCACTGCCAAAAGAACAGATTCAATTAAATGAATTGCAATGACTCCTAACAATAGTTAACTGGCCCACCTAATCCATTTAAATAGCACATCCGGTCTTGTCTGCTCACCTATTTATGGTTCACTCATACAGAATTTGCTAACATAAATGGCCTGAAGTGATTTTTTTTTCTGGTTTATTGCTGAATTTTAGTCACTGAATTACTAGATCTAACTTGGTTTGGAGCCTCCACCTTTGTCATTTACTGTTGGGCCATTTTGGGGAAATATGTGGAGGAATCAAAAACCATTAGCTAAAAAAAATTGTATTTCATATACTAGAATTTATGGAATATGCCTAGAATTTTTCCTTCTGTGCAACCAGACCATGCTTACATAGGGTCTTGAAAGTTCCTGGTGGCTCCAGGGCTGTACTGGGAGCCTCGAGATGTTCTGGCAACACAAATCATGCAGAATACTCACTACCAAAATTACCTGGATGGAACAAGGTTACAGCAAGGCTCTCCTGGGAGAAGGAGCAGAAGGGTGCCTGATGTCTACCCCACAACCAAAGTCCCTGCCACTGGATGGTATCCAGGAAAATGCCTGGTCACTGCGGCTCCCCATGGCTCTGCCCTTATGTTGTGTTTGTGCCTTGAAAAAAATGTCAATGGAACCTGATTACATTGTAAAATTTGATATCATTAGCTAGAGTGCATATGGGAATTTGCCCAGAGGAACCAGCAGAAAGATTGTGAAAACTCTCAAAGCTACTGAGTCATACTGCCGTTACCAGCCTTTCTCAAGCACTTTTTCTTTGCAGAATAAATTGAAGGGGAAGGTTATAAATTATTAAAGTACTCACCTTTATAATTCACAAATATAATTTTCAGTCTAATATATATTGGTTTCTGTGAATTGCTTGTTAGTAAGTACAATTTGGGTAAAAGTAACACTAAAAATTCCATCAAAGGTTCAATCAGACAATTGCCATTAAAAATTACTGCATAAAACCCTCATAGATACAATCACAAACAATTAACATACAATTACAACATGAAAACCTACCAAGTACAGATACAATCACAAAGACAAGTACAGCTGATGGCAAATCTAGAAGCAATTACACAAAGCTTTTGAAGAATTGCACACATTTATCTAAGCTTGATAAATGTATATGTTTAGCAGTAACATAACTGAGTAGGATTATTATAGCCAGTGAGATGGGGCAATTTCATTTGCATCAGTAGTTTTGCAAATTAAGAATATTTAAAATTTGATTAAAAAATGAAGATGCAGTTACTACCATTCAGGTTATTCACTTTTCTATCCTACAATCATTAGTTATTTTAGAGCCAACAGAATTTTGAAAAAATACTTCACATACATGAGAAATTATAATCCTTCATAAAAGCTCTTGATATGTAATCTTGGCCATAATTTGAAACCAAGAAGTAACAAGTAAGGCAACAAAAAGGCACTAAGTTGTAGTAACTGTTGGGTTCTTGACTCTGCACACTTACACCATGATCCAAAATTCTGCAAGTCAAAAGACACATTGCAGTAACTTGCAAAGGATCAAGCCTTTGCCTAAGGAATTATTCTTTTATTTTGCTGCTCACAGTCACCATTCAAAAACTGAGTGTTATTTTGTCTTGCAGTGCTTGGTGTGGAAATACATCTGAGACTGATTTGAATGACAAGAGGATAATCATGAAGTTTATTCCTCAGCAAGCTACTAAAACAAATAAACCTAAGTTTGCTCAAAGTGATACTCTGAGAAATTCAGTCACTAGCAGCTCAACTTGAAATATATAATTACCAATAAGACATCTTTGAAATCACAATGATAAGCATTTTATATTTCTAGAAACAGAATCTAATACATAGAAGAAAGGTAAACCAAGATAATGATATGTCAGTATTGGCAAAGGGGCACAACTGAAACACGTGATTTTACTTTTACTTGACAAGGACTTGACAGGCTTTGTGACAAATACCAGAACAAAGATTGTCTCTGTCATCAAAATTAAATCAAAGACTCATGGATAATTTTAGTCTGCCAACTTCGAACTGTACTTGACATACTCTTTCATGGATTCTGCTCCTGGATCAAGGACATTGCTCAGTGCAAGCCTCTGTACAAGCAACATTTTTCAAGACAAGAGTCATCCACAAGTTGTTAAGTTGCTAAATATTAGATTTCTTAAATCAAAACCAAGGATGCCAAATTATTCCTTAACCTTATGTATACTCCAGCAGCCGTTCTGCTGCCAGATCTTGCTTTTGATGAATCAGTGACAGTAGCATTTTGTTACTGTATAATAAAAGGTATTAAAACACATTTAGCAGTGTTACTAGTGAACTACTAACTTTTAAAGTCACACACTTTCATATCTTCACTGCAATTTATGCTCTAAGAATCAGTTTTCCATGCCAGGTAATACATGAAAAAAATATGTGCATCTTTATTTTTGAAACATCAAAAGATTTTAATTCTATTCTAAATACCCACCTTAAATACCCACCCACCATTTCATTTCTGTGCACTACTTTGTAATTTCAATTTTTAAATAAAAGAAGTCTGAAGGGTCACAGTCCTTTATCCTTGACCAAAGCTAAGTTTTTAATTGATGGTTCACTATGTTTGCAAGGACCTGCTCAGTCTGATTCCTGCCTAATGTTTGTGAAAATTCATACAGAACTTAATGCTGACTGATGGGATCAAGATTTAAAGATGCTTCATCTCTGTTCCTGCTCAGAAATAAAACAAGAGGTGTGGAAAATTGATCAGATGGAAAGTGAAGCAGGAATATTTGCATTTTAGGCGTTGTCTTTGGCTACTTGGCACTAAGAACAAAATTTTGAGGTGCTTAGTTGAGCCAAATTCTAATTGACAAGTCATATTTCCTGGGAAACACACATTTTGATCCACAGAGATACACTGTTATTCATACTGTAAGATATTAGTAGTTTAATCATGCAACTAGAAACCTTGTTGAGTCATTTGTTCTCATCTCAGTCTTTTCATTACAGCTTAGTTGCCTCTGCAAGATTGAATTCTGATAAATTAATTTATTCTCTCATTGCTACAGAAGATGACCTTAACTTTATGGAATTAGCAAATATCAGGTTTCCTCTGTGTAATTGTAGTTCTTCCACTCTCAGTATGGATTACAAAATAAACAACATAATGAAACAAATCAGAGAACTCAACAGTTGGTAAATCTACATAATGCACTCTACTTGGTATGCACACTACAGCAGGAGAATGAACAGAAAAGGAAATGCAACCAAATTGCTTGACCTATTTTAATATTTGATGAAGAAATACTAAGCCCAGAAATATCATGTCTTCAGGGACCTTGTAGTTGATATTATTAAAAAATATCTTAAAAAGAGGCTCCTATAGTCTGTCATAATAAGCTTTGGGTAATACTTTAAGAGTCCATTAACTTATGCTCAACTAATCTTGAATAACAATAGAAATCCTTTGAAAGCATGTATGATAGTTACACAAATACCACACAAATTCGTTCTCATCCTTTTTTGAATGTTTTCCCCTAGACACACCAGAGTTTTTAATCCCTTTGAGTAACAGTCCAGAACTTGGTATTTTAACATTAATGAAAGGAAGTCAGACTAGTTCCAACCCTAAAAGAAATCAGACTCTATGTACTTTTGAGGATTCCAAATCAAAACTGCTTGTGAAACAAATTTAAGGAATTTTTTTAAAGTTACTCATCCATAACTTTGAAACTACAGTAGAGTAAAAAACATGTTTTTCTCATATAAGTAGTATAATTGTAATATTTATTTTTTCTAATTAATATTATTTTTGTGGTTTAAATCAGCTGAGTTACCAATACAAGTTAAAATTTTTCCAGAGAATCAAAATACAATTTTTCATCAAAATTACACATTTTCTTAAAGTCCAAATATTTTTATTGGCATCTTGCTATTGACCATGTCCAGTCATTTCGAAGGAAAGACAGAGCTGAGAAGGCAGATGGTTTAAAGATCAGAAAATTAATAATTCTAAATAATTCCACCTATAAGTGTCTTTGAATACATTTGAATGCAAACAAATGCTAAAGTCACAGACATTACAAGACAGAACTTTTTCTTCCGTGGCTCTACTCTAACCACTTTCTTTTTGTTACTGCTGAGATTTTAAATTTCTTGAAGGGAGAGATTCCTACAGTGGGTTAGTTCCTTACCAAGAGTCAAGCTTAACCCATGTCCTGCTGAGGTCCCATATACTACAGTAATATAAATATCTGTGATGTTTCTTTGCACTGGGACCTTTCATTGTTTTGCCCAGTTAGTCGGCACAGGTACTAGATCTGGGGGAACAACAGATGAGAAACGGAGATTCACACCAGCCTCGTGCAGTGACCTCTCAAAACACACTCTGCACAGGATCTTGAACAGAGCAACTGGAAGTACTGGAAATGTCCCTGGGTGGCCAGGGCATACAGCCACAGGCACCAGCAGAGACTGGCCTAGGCACATAGACACTCTCCCCAGTCAGCACATTCATTAATATTCCTAACTGCCATCACTACTTTTAAAATTGACTGTTTTGTCCTTCTTTTAGGTGTTTGAGAATTCCATCACTTTTTTTTGGGAGAATAAACCACAACATCAAGGAACAGAGATCATCCCACTCACTCATCAGCCTGTAATTTACAGCCAGCACTGACAGGTTTGAGCTACCCTCTATGTACCTTGGCAGGCCAGAAACTTGACTTGTCTGTGTGGTAATAAGGTCATGATGACATTGCTAATTTGAAAATAAATAGCTTCCTGTAATGTTACAGAATTACTGTAGCGATCAGGCACATAAAGATAAAAGCTCATATAGATAAAAGCATATTAATTAGCTCATAAAACCTTATTAATCAGCCTTGTAATGGTAGCAGTTTAAAACCATAAAAGAAATGTGTAAGATATTTGTCTGCAGGCTCAAGATAGAGAAAAGAGTGAAAACCCACCCTCACAGCATGATGTGACATTCGCACCCTGCTACTGGGAAAAGGAATTTACAGTCTAAAAGTAGCATCTTCTTTACAGTAAATGAGTGATTTAATACATTTGCTCTGGTCTGGTTGAGGTATTATAGCAAAGAGTACTTTGGATCTACCAAGGCACATTAATATACTTCTAAAGTAACTTGACAATCTTAATTCATTGCTGTCCTGGTTTTGGCTGGGATAGAGTTAATTTTCTTCCTAATATCTGGTACAGTACTGTGTTTTGGATTTAGGATGAAAATAATGTTGATAATACACTGATGTTTTAGTTGATGCTGAGCAGTGCTTACTCTAAGTCCAGGACTTTTCAGTTTCCTGTGCTCTGACAGTGAGTTGGGGCACAAGAAGGCAGGAGGGAGCACAGGCAGAACAGCTGAGCTGAACTGACCAAAGAAATAATCCATACCATAGAATGTCTTATTCAGTATATAAACTGGAGGGGAGTTGAATGGGAGCCAGTGATTGCAGCCTGGGGACGGGCTGGGCATTGGTCAGCAGGTGTTGAGCAATTGTATTGAGCATCACTTGTGTTTCTGGGGTTTTATTCTTCTCTCTCTTTTCCTTACTATTATTATTGTTATAATTAATAATATTATCAGTGTTATTATTATATTTCATTTGTTTCAGTTCTATCTCAATCCACAAGTTTTACCTTTTTTTCCAATTTTCTTCTCTATCATGGGGGTCAGGGCAGGGGGAAGGGAGCAAGTAGGTGCTTTGAACTTAATTGCCAGATGGGGTTAAAACACAATTACTCATGGAAGTCCTGTGACTCTGAATGAGAGAAGGATCCTATGAGATCCATTTGTAAAGAAGAAATACTATGCAAAATGAACTCTGTGGCTACTGACTTCAAAACAGAGGATGCCAATGTGTTTCCTGATCTATGTCCTAGACCTCTTTCAGGCAAAATTTACTATTCAGATTTAGATCAAATGAAATTCAAGAATTCTAAAAAAAATAAATAAATATGTCTTGCTTTCTCATGGAAGTGATCTATTTCCATCTTTATTTAATATTTTGTATTTCTGAGTAAAGACATCCACTCTCATCCATTGAATTGTCAACAAAAACTAAAGATCAGAGATTTTTAAAAAATTGTACACCCTTTTATTTATTTCTTTGTCACACCCCACTTGCCCTACAGGTTTCTGACAAATCTGCCTTATTCCAAGGAAGACTTTTTGCACATAGCGCAACCCATTTCATTGTAAATAACTGAGGCAATTGCAGCAATTTATGAATTGGAAAAATACCCTTCTTAATCAATAAATCTCCATTAATTTTATATATGTTTCCAGAAGGTAGAACTGTTTGCTGTGCAAGAGACTATAAAAGAAGAAAGGTATGATTTTTCCCTTCCTTCCTTCCCTTTGGTCCCATTTGCATAGCAGATTTACTTGGGAAAAGTGAGCTCCACTAGTCTCTGGAGCAGCCATGAGCAGCAATGGTGGTACATGGTCCTTGACACTTCCCCACCTCCTGCTCCTCCTCAAACATATCCCCATTGCTTCTGACTTGCATAAACCAACAGTTATCCTGAACACATTCTGACAGGACCACATCAGGGTAATGAAGGCTAACGTTCCACTCTAAGTCCTTCCAAAGAAATGCATTTTGGGACATCAGAGGAGTCAGTAGGGTTTTTTTCCTATTCACCAAATATCAAACTGAAGTTAAGCACTATTTTACATATTCAGCAGTTTATCCCTTACAGTGAATTAATGGTAGAACTTGCCAGTGTGATCAGCCTTGTAGTTTCTAACATAATATGGTGAAGATTATACCATTTTCACTTGTTGCTTTGTCATATAAAATTGTTTATATTATTGCAAAACAACAGTGACATCCAGAGGTACAAAAGCCTAATCAGAAGTGTTCATTATCCATGACAAAGTTTCCAAAATCTGAGTTACTCAGGATTTCAACTTTGATTGTTTAAAACTCTATGAATTTTACAAGCATGTAGGGTATATAAGCAACACATGTAAACTTTTTATTTTAAATCTCCCCCAACAGAGCCTTACACTGGCCAATATTCATTGGAATATGGTTGACTGAGACAACATTGGCACAGTGGCATAGAGAACCATTATGTCCTGTCATTAATAGTTGTCACTGATAAGGCTCTGTGTGAAACCTTTTCGCCCAGATACTTTTCTGTACACTTTTTCTTGAAAAGAAGCAAGATCAAAAAAAATTCAGGTATAATACTGAAAAAAAATTCAGATATAAGAATACTTTTAAATTACACACAGCTACACACTTTCCTGGAGAACTGAAGCTGTTAATGTACAGCAGGTTGCTAAAAGCACACCTACTAGGTCAACATGTGATAGGGTATTAGGCAGACTGCAGTGCACTGTTTCACTTCTGAGACATGAAAATGAAATTGTGAACTCAGTCCAGCCCAATAGCGGGAGTGACCAGCTTCAGGGTGCATTTATATGCACAGTAAATTACTCCTTTCCACACAGAGTGTTTGGGCTTGTAATGAGGCTGAAAATTCACTGAAATACAAGTGCTGAGAGCTTTGCCTGAAAAAAGGACTGACAGATTAGAAGCTTTAAGATTTTTTCTATTTTTTTATATTGTAAGATTCCAAGTGGGTTGCAGATGAAATAAATATATATGTAGTCTAGAGGAAGAAATAAAGTATCCACAGCACTTAAAATTATCATAATCTTAGAAAAGTTCAAGTCTCAAAGGACTGCACTTATTGACCAGTTCCTCTGCTGGCCTGAATCATAATAGCTCTGCTTATTTCAATGGACCTCTGTCATGTTACATCAGCAGAGGACTCCTATCAGTCTCCTTCTTAACATTCCTGTCATTTCCAAATGGATGTAAGTGCTATATCATTTTTGAGCTTTTTATGCCACTTATGCTGAACCAGTGCTTGCAATATGAAGATAATAGCATATATTCACCATTTCTGTCCACAACATTGGAGGAAAATGCAGGTCTGTTTAACTCTACACACTCATTTCTTTGTCCAGGAAGAGTATTTTAGAAGATGCCTTTTAAGCAATCCTTTTATACACTGAAGGAAATTGCTATTGTAATAACCACAGTATCGTTTTGTCTTTCAACAGAAATTTCTCCTAGAGTAGCTTTTGGTTGAAAATAATGCCTGGAAGTAGCTTATTTTAGGAGGTTATCTTCCTTCCTACCAATACAGTTCCCAGATAATGTTTTTCCCAGGATTTCATTCAAGGGAATAAAGTTTTTTGAGGAAAATGCTATTCATCTCCCTTGATGTCAGACTAGCAGTTAGCATACAGGTGAACTGTTTACAGAACTAGAATGTTACTTCCTGCATCTGCATCCAGTTGACAGATTTCTGTGGTTGGTAATTTATTGCTTATTCTTGCTATGAAAGAATTTGTACAGAATCCCTTCATTGCATTCGTTTTTTTGCATAAAAGGCAGAATAATTGCAATTCTTCTCTTTGTGATCATGCAACTGCGAGTTCTAGTCATGTAATCTAAAAACAATTTACTGATAACCATGTATGAAATGATACTGTATAAATAAGAATCTTTCCCTTTGACAACTAAATGATGATCAGTTGGACTAAATGAATCCTTCTCTTTTTTTCCTATTTATGACAATATGTCTGTTTTTGAATTCAGAAATTTCAAATTTCTGGAACTCGCAGATAATAATTTATAAAACTAAATAGGGATGTACAGTATTTTATGTATATATTGGTTGAAGAGGAAGAAAAAACTGGAGTAGAAAAATCCTTGAATAAATTTTGCAGCGATTAAGAAAGTTGTTTTTATGGATAAATATTTTCTACCTCAGGAAATAGATGTTCAGCTAGCATACATCATCAATAGCACATTCCTTATTTTCCTGAGCTAAGGATCTAGCCCATATGTTCCACTATGACATAAAAATGTTTTTCATCCTGATACAAGAAAGAAACAATATCTGAAAACATATTATAAATAGAAATAATTATTTAAAATCCGGGGCGGATGTTAAATAATATGGCCAAGGTTCCACAAAAAATATGTATCCAGGCCAAGGCTATCTGTACAGTTTGCTTGTCTCTAAAACATTATAGCCCTTGCCAAAGTCCCTGTATTTAAAAGTTTAAAGTAGGATGACCTTGAATTTGTCACCAAGGATTAATGTCTTATTATAACCAGTAAATACCTATGTCCCACTAATTATTTCATATTTACAGCAAGTAAAAATGAAAGAAATCCATCTCACCATATTTGGGAATATGAACCACAGAATCACAGAATATGTCAAGTTGGAAGGGACCCACAAGGATTATTGAGTCCAAGAACCATAGACTCATAGAATGGTTTGTGTTGAAAAGGACCTTAAATTTCATCTAGTTCCAACCCCCCTGCCCTGGGCAGAGTCACCCTTCACTAGATCAGGTTGCTCAGGGTCCCATCCAGCCCGGCCTTGAACAATTCCAGGGATGTGGCAGGCACATCTTCTCTGGGCAGCCTGTTCAAGTGCCTCACCACCCTCACAGTAAAGAATGTCTTCCTAATATCTAATCTAAATCTCTTTCAGCCTAAGGTCATTTCCCCTTGTCCTATAACTACAGGTCCTTATAAAAAGTCCCTCTCCAACTCTCCTGTAGACCCCCCTCAGGTAGTGGAAGGCTGCTAGAAGGTCACACTGTACCCTTCTCTTCTCCAGGCTGAACAACCCCAATTCTCTTAGCCTTTTCCTCATAGGAGAGGTGCTTCAGCCCTGTGATCATATTACTGGCCTCCTCTGTAATAGCTCCAGCAGGTTTCCTTGAAAAATGTAAGTTGAACTTAGCCTCTGATTACCACGATGTCACAGACAAGCAAAGAGGGCACAAAGAAGTGAAACATTTTTTTGAAAACTTTAAGACAGATCATTTATCAGCATAGTCCTTTCTGGTTAAAGGTCTGTATCCCTGTGAATCCATGGCAGAGATAACATCATAAAGGAGAGTCCACATGATGCTGTGCACATCTGCAGTCCATACTTTTACTAGTAATCATCAACTGTCTTCCATGCATGTTAATCATAAAATAAAGGAAGTGGATTCCTTGCAAATACAATATTTTATTTTTACTTCTGTCCCTAAATAGGTATCAGGCTAGGGAGGTACAGCTCATCACTAAAGACGAAGAGTGCTTGGCAAGGGCATGATCATCAGTCCCAAACAGAGCAAGTGCATCAGTTTCATACCTGGGCAGCTGGAGGCACAGCATATCCCACTTCAATCACAGCCCCCAAAGTCTTGCAAGGTCTTCTAGACCCTACTATGCAAGTCACCTTTGGAAATACATTTTAACTTCCTACAGAACACCTCCTCTAAGTAGAAGATGTGTACGTAACAAAATCCCCAACTTTGTAAATGGTTCTACGGATCTCGGCAGCAGAGAAGTTGAGGCTTCTTTGGTTTATTTTCCCAATTCTGAGGCCTTCTTTTTAAGAATGATTCACACTAAGAAATTAATGTGGAATTAAAATTGAAGATACAGGAAGGCATTACATCAAATTCCTCATGTGCACTGAAGACAGTTGTAATCTCCTAATCTCCAATTTGCATGTGATTAATCTTCAAGGGGGCCTCTGGTGGTCTAGTGGTTAGGGTGCAGGACTCTCATCGCTGCGACCCGGGTTCGATTCCCGGCCCCCCGGGCAGATGGAGCTCGTCAGCCCTGTGAGGCAATCCATCTAAGAGAAGGTCACTCTAAACAAACCTACGTTCTGAGACCCTCACTGCCACTGTCCGAGTTTCACTCGGCCCCGGCAGATGAACCTCAGGATTAAAGGGTGGGCTCAGTTCAGCGCACGCTGGGTCTCACCTAAAAAATCCACTGCGCAGGCTCGAAGGGTTAATGACCTTTCCCAAATCTTCGCTCGCGAAGACTGGCCATTATTATTAATCTTCAAGAGTGTTCCTGTCTGTCTATGCTATATTTTCTGCTTCAGTGCCTATTGCCAGGCATTTTTTAGAACTGATAGTGGCTTATCACTATCAAAAAGCAGCTCAAAGTCCTTAGGAAAATCTTCAGTTTAGAAACCATCCTTTTAGAGTTGTAAATGGCACCTGTTTTCCTTCATCTTTATAGCTATTAAAAGGCATACTTCTCATGACAACTGGATTGTTTGTGGGGTTATGAGATATCATCTGCTCCTTCTCTTTCCTCCTCTCTTAAGCTATAATTTTCTGTCATATCATAATGGGTTGTCCTGGAAATAGCTTGCCACAAAATGAAAGATTTGTTGCTACTAAAAGAGCAGAAACAGCTGTAAAAGAGTGAAAGTTAGATTTCAGCCACATGTTTTTTAAACAAATGAATAGGAAGAAAGGAGACCCTAAACAATGCTTACTTAAGATATTTTGTTCCTCCAGCCTTTGCAAAGTCTGGGAAGATAAGGAGAGTCCTACAAATGGTTGTAGCTTCAAATAGATTGTGTGGGTGGGTAAATGTAAGAGAGCAGAGTGAGTGATGGAAATAGAATGGGTTTGGATCTGTACTCAGAAGGAAAACAAATTTATTTTCTAGCAGAAAGCAGTAAATAAATAGGATGGCTCATCATTACCTGCTTAAAGGTTGATTAGGCTAAATATACTTCCAGCAATCAGTACTTCAGATCAAGAGAACTAAGTTTTACTTTTTTCTGGTGAGGCTCTGCTGCCCTCAATTGGTGCCAGGCATGAGGACAGGAAGGAGCCAGAGTCCAGGTACCACTCTCAGACATTCACTCTGTCTTTGGTCTTCCCTTGGGAAGAGAAATGTGATAGCTATTTCCAAGAGTGCTCTAAGCCCAAGGGTTATTCTTCCACCAGAACATGCCAGAAGGTTCCATGTTATAACTGTGGTGTGTGATTAAACATCCCAATGTGTGCCTTTTATTTGTCCCTGTAGGAGGAGCCTGCAGACCCACAGCCCACCTACTCTGCAGTAGTGTGTATGTGTGTGTGTGTGTGTGTGTGCCATACTCCCATGTGCCAGGAACATCTCCATAACAGTAGCAACAGACAGACCCTCTTTCTTTTCTATATCAGCAGAGCACTGGGCCAAAACTAGAGCTTGGTGTATACAGCACACAGACTTTAAATCTGTTCAGACTTTTGTAACTGAGCACCCAAGGGAACAAACCAACGCATTTTCCTTAGTTTCCCAAAAGCTGAGTAATTATAGCCAGTGAAATTAAAGCATAGTCAAATCCTTCTAGAAGAAAGACAACTGAAGCCCGTAAATATTCCCAAGATGGTACATTTTTAATCAATGTCCTTTGTCAGGTAGTATTTGGTATCTACTCAACTTTACATAGAAAAGTCAACTTAATCAACACCAAAAAAAAAAAAAATTGACTGCAACTGCAACCTGCAGGGCCAGGTTGGATGGAGCTCTGAGCTACCTGGCCTAGTTAAAGGTTCCCTGCCCACAGTAGGCAAGTTGGAACTGATCTTTAAAGTCCCTTCCAATCCAATCCAAAATATTCTGTGATTCTATGATGTTTCAGTTATGCTTAGTGTGTACAAACAGAAATAAGCTTCTTATACTGCCTCTAGACTTAAAACATAATCTTATTCATTACCTTCAGTATGAGGCTATATTTTTAAATCCTCTGAATAATTATTATTATTGTGGCTACGCTGATAATGTCTGGTAGTCCCACCCATAAAAGCCATTGTTATGTGCTGCATATGTATGCTAAAATATTCTACTAGATGATGAGAAGAAAATTATTATAATTTTGATTTACTTGTTCTAAAGTAAACATCAGTAAACTAATTACAAGATACACCTATTTTACAGATTCTGTGAATGGAAAAATTTACTGATTACCAGTTTTGTCTTCAGTTCTGTTTGATGAATCACATTTAATTACAACATAATTAGGTAGCACCTCTGGAAAAATATGCCATGTGATGGTTATAAAGAATGAAAAGAAGTGAACACACTGTAATTTTGAAATACATCATAGCTATTCTTTTCATTAAATTTCTAGGCAAAGGATGCCCCTTATCTTAATTGTCAGTGTCAATACCATAGTCCTAATATTATAGTCTCTAAAAAGTAATTTCAATCCCAAAGTAAAGTCTGTGTTTACTTAAGAAATCATCCCAGACCCATTTAACTTCAAACACTCAAGAAATCCCATTAGACTACTAAATATAAGAAAATACAGAATTCTGTGCTTTCTAGAAGCTTTAGACAACATTGGATTCCTCTAACATAATTCTGACTTAAAACAATACATTATGTGGGTTTACAGATATGTTTTAGTCTCCAGTGAATAGAAGTACTACTAAAAACATCTGCATTTATGTTATTGCAGTTTCCAGTGACTTGAGGCACAATCAGGGCCCCATGTGATTGAAATGTATCAGCATTAAAGCAAAGCAAAAAAAGTCCTCCCTGGATTTATGTAGAAAGGTAACAAGCAGAGAGGATTTATGAGGCAGAAATCTCAACACAGCTCTTCTTTCTTGGCTTGACGACTACGTAGTGTAAGCAGCAACAATACTTGTGGATAGTTCAGTAACCCCATCCCCACAGGAGCAACCTTCTCTGGAACAGCTAGGTCCACCACCAGCTATAAAATATCTTCCCTATTGGCAGTGCATGTGTTTTGCTAATAGGTGATCTGCCTTTTCATTTGGGATGCATTAGGCAGTTGTCATAGTTTGAGACCCCTAAAATCCAATTCTCGAGTCCAAGCCCCCCTCCCACATCTCAACCCAATTTGAGATGGGTTTTCCAGACACTACACAAGACTCAATATGGGGGGAAAGGGAATTATATTACAATCACTGTACAAATAAATATTACAATACATCATACACATAATCTTAACTATGTCTCCTGTGATAAATCAGTATTGACAATGGATCAATCTCTTCTCCCTCCAATAAAAGTCCAGAAGGGAAAAGGAAAGATCCTTTCCAGTTTCAGAGCAGCACCCTCTCTTCTTCCATGCAGCAGCTGTAGCTGGATTGTTGTAGCTGGATCTCTTTCCAATACACACAAGGGGGTCTCCTCTCACTCCTCTTGGCCCTTTGACTCCAAGCGAAGGTCTCACCCGTGGACTGCCAGCAGGGACAAAACTCGCTTCACCACGGGCATATCACGAAGTGCAGGGGCATCTTCATGAAAGTCCCTTCCTCAGGGGATTTACCTCTGAGTCAGAACGTCTCGGGCAGCTTTCAGTTAAACACCTTTGCCTCAGGAGTTCTACCAGAGCTCCTGTGCTCTGTCTCAAAACTGCCAGTTTGGCAGTAGCAGGAGGGGGGGTCAAGGTCACCCCCTCCGCATTCCATTTGGCCGTCCTGGTCCAGCTCCGGGATGCCTGAGCTTCTTAGCTCCTCTCTCTCCGGTGTATGCTGCATTTTACGACTTCCATCCAGTAGGAGTCCACCACCCCTCCTCTCTAGGAGGTATCTCAGAGGGGATTGGGGAGTTTGTTTCAGTTCTTACCCCAAAACTCTCTTTGTAGAACTTAGTCCTGCTCTGTAGCTGGCTCTTTCTCTTTCAG
>NW_016690415.1:1033862-1101052 GCF_001604755.1 Lepidothrix coronata | reverse complement strand
TACGCATTTACTGCTCTAGAGAAGAAAGAGTCACAAGCAAATGTTTTTGAAATAAGGGGTGCTTCCAGGTTTCTGGGATACTTTGGATTGCTGCAGTGAAGACATTTTTTTAAGCCTAGGGGGCTTTCAGAGGAGGGAGCAGCTGTACACCTGCACCAAGCCTGCAGCACAGTTACTCAAAGAAATAAACCAAGGCCAGATATTCCCTCTAAATGTGAAGTTTCTCTTCAAGCTGTAACCTAAAGGAAAACTAACTTAAGAAGTCCAAGGATTATCTTTTCTTTCCTTTTCTCACTGCACAATTCACAGCATGAGCCAGTGCCAGGAGGTCACCCAGTGCCAAGGCCCTCTGCAAACCAAGCTCTGCATCTCTCGCAAGAGCTGGTGCACAGCATTATTTTCAATAAACTCACGGGTGCTGAAAAAAGGCCTAAATATTGCCTAAATGTCACAAGGAGCATAAAGTAAAGAAATGTTTTTATGGACATTTGTATAATTTTAAACAGATTAAAATTGTAAAGATTCTTAGACATAAAAACAGTAAGAAGAAAATCAGGCTTGTGTAATACTAGAATTTTTATTGCATTACAAGAAACTCAGTAGTAGATTGGCTTTATCTTCAGCTCAAGGGAACATAAATGTGTTCTTTGTCTTTTGCAATTGCCTGGGTTTACTACTGCTTTGTTTAAAATGTCTAATTGTTAAACTCCTGCCTGAAAAATGCTATACAAAAATTCAAAAATGTTAAAGTTAGGTATGATAGTCAACTGAGATCATAACAAAATCAGTTATGAGTATGAAATTGTATTTTTCGAAATTTTAACACAGACGAATAATGTCAACAGGAAAGGGAAAATATAGAATTGTTTAAAAATAATTAAAATTCTTTTTTCTTTTTTTTTAATTTTTGAAATGAATGTAAATTTTCTGACATGATCATAGAAGTACTTCTGGAAAAGAGTTACTGAGAATTTTATTCTGGAGAATAACTCCAAGATAAAATGCTGAGATCTATATAGTGTGGAATATAATTACAGTAGAGGAAGGAAATGATCACAGCCATGAAAAAGAAATATAAACTACTTTGGAGAATTAAGTAACTTCATCCTCAGTAAGTTCAGTATATTTCTCATCAGCATTAACAGGAGCTATACCCAGAGTATGAGTAAATTTAAACAAGTTAATTTTATACCTCTCAGTGCAGGAAGATGATTTTAGGATGAAGGATAAAGATTGCTATATCTGTCTTTGGATGAAGAGAGCTACCTTGTCAGTGTGTAAAACCCTCTAGTTCCTTTCCTTTGTAACCTTTCTTCCAAGTCAAATATTTGTGAGTGGCTACTTCTTGTTCCAGCATAATACTACGAATAATATTATATAGATTTGGATCTACATAAGAAGAAGGTAGTAAGCTTCCAAATCTGTCTTCAAAAGATTTTGGTCTGAAACAAAACAAGATCTGAATGCAAGGTATTTTTAGAAGGTAATATGCCATCATTTTGGAAAGACCAACCCCAATGATCTTACAGGAACGGCCTGAAGCATCATCTTGTGCCACCTCCAGATCTGTAGATTCAATAGGCCTCTGCCCTTCACTAGCAGCTCTTCAGTGTCTTGAGCTGAGTTCCTCTGTCTTTGTTTGTTACCACAGCACACGTAATTCTAGTCAGGTTTACTGCAGTTCATGGTTCATAATCATGCTAGTGACACATAACTCTTTAATTCTGTTTAAATGGCATATGCCTTTCTCATGATTACTTCTGCCAATAGCTTAAAAAAAATTCCTTTAACTGGAAAAAGCTCCACAAATCATAAAAGTTTCAAGCTACATTACAACAGGCTCCCATTCTCTCTTCAATTTTAGCAATTTCAACACAATAGATAAACCATACCCAAGAACTCAGAAATAAATTCAGAATTCTGGGCCAATTTTCTCCCAGGTGGACGAAAAGCAGTGCCAGTGTTTAACTTTGTGCCTGAGTTTTTCAAAAGCCTTCTTTTCTGAAATGTTAGCTCTTTATGAGTCATGGTAATCCCTGCTGAAACTTGTGTCGAGACAAAGGAAAACCCTGCCTTACATCATGCAAAAATCACATTCAATCAGATTATATTCTGCAGGTGTTAAACATACAATATGACATAAATCAGTGGTGATCACAAGGTAAGAATTTAAAATAAAAATATCTTGGTTTAGGTTCAGATAGGTAGCAAGTATATCAGGAAATAAAATTACATGCTTAACAGCATGTACTCTAAAGAACTGCTTAAAACTTACAATGAAATTTTAATGAGGTAAAGGTTAATTTGAAAACATACCTTTCCTATCTAACCTTCCAAATTTAATTAAATATCACAAAACTAGCAAAGAGTCAGTATGCTTTGTTAAAGCAACACTGGTCTGATTAAAATGAATCATTCTTGAGCTCAGTTCTGCTTTCACTTTTCTGAAGTGACTCTTCTGTAGCCAGCTGTCTTTCACTACCAATAAAATCTCTTCCTTTTTCTGAAAGCTCCCAGGTATATCACCCAACCAGTCTTTACAAGAAAGGACCTGAGCCTGCTCCAAGCTGGGAGTTCAAACCTGCTTACTTGCATCTGCATGTCAAATGAAACAGGATAGCCTTTGCACTATGCCTTGGGTCCTAAGGGGGAAGAAATAAGAACAGTATTTTTCACCAAAAAAGCTTCACTGTTCCTAGTCTTTGTATGATGAGGGAAATGAAAGAACTTGCAGCATCTAGGAGAAAAATCTTTCTTTCAGTCTTCCTTTGGGGTTTAATTATGCCCCACTGAAGACTGAAGTTCTGTGGCTTGGGGAATTTAGAGATTTCAATCTGTCTGGTTTAAATTACCACATTTAAGTACATAATAATAAAACACAGAAAGAATTTGCAATAAAAGTCACATCAAAATTTTAAAAAAAATTAATTCTCTAAGGAGTGAATAGAGATTGTTACAACACTGCATGAATATTTGTTTGTTTGAATTTTCCCAAACCAAAAATATGGTATTCTGATGTGTTTCACAAAGATTTTAATTTGCCAGAGCTTTGTTTTCCCACAAATGTGTTTCCATCAAAGTATTTACCACCCAGCTTTAGTACCACCTTGGAGATAAATTATGATTTTTCTATGACCGAATAAACCACGTCAGAATTTGTTCTTGCCTCTAGTATTAACCTTGAAAATACCTCTGTACATCTTTTACAGTCACATTCTAATTTCCATCTCTTTCCTTTTCAAAGGCCTGGAGAAGAAGTAACTTACAGGAACCATTCACACCAGGGCAGAGCGATGTCCATATTACTGTGATCACTGTGAAGTTAGACGAAGGACTGAGCCAAAGGTCCATTCCCATCCTCAGTAAATTTTAAATGCTTCTAAAACTACCAGATTGTGAGAGAAACTGTGCAGGAGAAACTATCATCACTTGCACTATCATGGCTAGGCTTCGCGAATGAAGATTAAGGACTTGCACTACAGATAATTGTGAAATGTGGCCCATATCTTGTATTTCTCTTCTCTGTTCCTCCGAATTGGGAACAAGGGTCACACTTTGATCCCCAAAGCTGAGGAGAAGCAACTGAAGGAGTCAGAGCAGCCACTTAGCAGTAGGCTTAGAAAAACTTGATATCAACATAAAAGTAAATTAAATATATACCAATGACATATGACACCAAACTGAATGCCATGGACCAGCCCATGTCCATACTACTAAATTCCTTTCCGTTCCCCTACAGGATAGCTGTATCGAGACTCCTATTAGGACTGGTCCCTTTGGCTAACACCTGAACAGGACCCCAGCATGGGCTGAGAGATGGCTGGCAAGGGCAAAATCACCCCATGAAACACCACGAGATGTCACCAGCATAGTTGTTTACCTTCCAGGCCCCATGAATATTCCCTGTTACCACTTGATTTACTCCTATGGATACAGTGATAGCAGTATCCAACAAGCCAGGAAGAGTTTCAAACAGGCAAGAAGGCAGACACATATCTGTTTTGACAAAATGTTAAGTAAAATGCAGTAGCATTTTGGAAGGAAGCTTTGGAACCACCAGACTGTTGCAGGTCCACAGCCAAGTCACACCACAGGACGAATTTGCCACAAGTTGTCCACAAAAGGAAGTTTAGCTGATTTCATCCTGTTTTAGTTTTCCCCATGTTCAGTATATATTACATAGATATATACGCATCCTTTAAATGATTCAGGAACTATGTTTTTAACTTTAAAAAGGAAATGTTACTCTTAGCTACTCAATCATTTCACTTTTGTAAGTATGTCAGAGCCTTTTTCTCTGTCATCCCATCTCTATTCATGATTTTAACCATACACCTAATGAGATTTTAACCATACACCTAATGAGATTGATATTCACCTCAAAAATTCTCCTGGCAGCTGTCAAGCGTTCCTTGCTCCTTTTCCTTAAACTCATCTGAATTCTCCAAGCTGCACCACTCCTGCAGTGAAGTTCCCTCATGACATGCTGACTCTGTGATTGACAGGCAGCATACACACACCAAGCAGAATGTCAAAGAACACGACACGATAAAACCAAACATAGCTTAATACAGTTATGATAATGCCAAACTGCTTAAAATTCTCTGTACCTTTGACAGACTAGCCATGTACTGCATGTCTTTCAAAGCTGTGTATCTGCCTAGAAAAAGCTAGTTTATCTGGCCCTTGAAGGAGAAAAACATCATTTGCATTTTAGACTAGGTCTAAACTAAAGCTGAGTAGATTGATTTTTGTTGATGAGAGTTAAATGTTTATTGTGATCTTTCAGACTTACAAGATTGCATTTCATTACATTTCTAATATGTGATGTGAAGGCTACACAACTTAAATAGCAGAGGTTTTAGAGCTTGTTAAATGATAAAGACCTGATTTATATTTTCACAGTTGAAATCTGCAAGAAAAGGTTATCTGTGGTCATGTTTGCAGACAATAACTGAGAAAAAAAAATAACAATTCATTATTTTCTACAAGATTATTCTTCAAAACTTAATCGTAGAAGTAATTATTCCAGATTTTCTTGTTCTTCAACAAAGAGAAGGTAACTAAAAGATTACTTCATCATGGAACACAAAACACTGAAAAAGAATAACTAAGCAAACAACAATTCGTAAACAACTCATAGACTAAAAGTTATCCACTCTAGAAAATGCATTTGTTTCCAAAACCAGGTATGATAGGAAGGCTTGGGGTTCATTTATAGTCACAACTTTGAATGCTGCTATATAAGTGGGTTTCCTACATAGAAAGCCATCATGCATCACAAAGGACATGAATTTACAGCATGTTTGCTATTCCTGCCACTCTTCTGTGGACACATCTGGGTTGACACCATAGGGCCACAGCCCTATTTAGCACCCTTATGGCCCAGGGATACACCTGTTGTGGGAGTAGGGGAGCTTTCTCATTCCAAAGTGTCTGAAATAAGGCTGTGTTACAGCCTGTCACAGACATGCTTTGCAGCATGGGACTACGGGACATGTCTGGCAATGTGCCACACAGACACCTGAGAGATTTGGGAAGGCAAAGCCTACTGAGGGAGCCATGGAGGCATATATGGTGGCAGCCAAACCCAATACTACTCTTAGGTATGATATCTTCTGTCCTCTGAGCCATACCAAAAGACATCTCAGAAAGAGCCAGCCAGCACAGAACAAAACATTTAGGGGTGCATGTAGGAAGCATAACCAGCCTGAATCACAAGTAGAGCAGCATTTGAAGTAACTCTCTCTTTTATTTAGCAACACAGATAGAGGCTGAGAATTCAAAAGTTCACTGGCCTTTGCATAAAAAGTGAGCACAAAGGCCACTTTCTGCTACCCATGCACAATAGCAGCAGAAGCAACCAGCCTACTGTGAGCACCTTCACGAAGTTGAGTTTTAGCTGCTTCTGTCTTTTAAAATAGCCCATCATCAGCTTCATTGTTACCAACATCCTCTTTTATGGCAAAATTACCCTTGCATCCTCTCTCTGCTTTCCTTTGAAGATCTGAGAAAGCATTAATGTGCCCAAAGCTTTTTAAATCGTACTGGCTACACGAGTTACTAATAAACTGTTACCTCCATCTACACGAGTTACTAATAAACTGTTACCTCCATCTACATTCTGGCTCTGGTTTTTGTTCATAGACTATCATGGCTAGAGCAAATTATCAAGTCCAGCTAAGATTATGCCTTTGTGTTATAGGTTAGAAATTCAAGAGAATTTTTCTTTCCCCTGCCCCGCCCCCCCCAATGTAGGAAAGACGGAGTTTGAATGGAAAGGGGGAAGGGAGTTAATTAGCCTTACAAAAGAACTAGCTAGCCAGGCCGCATTCCTTGCTGATGGTCCATCAGAGGTTGGGGGGGAGAGGGGAGGAGTTTTGAGAGGGGGTAGCTGGCTCTGCTCCAAGGGGAGAGAGGGTCAGACTGCTAGGTTCTCTTTCGGGGACGGAGACAGAGTCTGTGTTTCGGTGCATTTGGAGAGAAGGTCTGGAAGCCTGTTTGTCTGGCGTCCCGTCCTGGTCAGCCCTGACTGCTGGTTTCAATTTGCCTGGGAGCTGTCTTTTGTCTCCAGTCCGGACCTGCTGCGTTTTCATCGGAGAGTCTCTGTGCTTGCTGGGAGAAAAGGAGGAGCTTTTGGGGAGCCATCAACTGAGAACCACAGTGAGTCCTGTTGGGGGTGAACTGCTTTTTCCTTCCTTCCATTGGGGGAAGGGTCCCCCATCTTCTTTTCGGCTTCTCCCACGACCAGAGACCACCTCCCAGATCCCCCTTCCCATGTGGTGACCGCCAGCGATCCAACAGCACCTCCTACAGGTCAACACACAGAACTGCAGGCTCTGCACCTCCAGCGATCCAACAGCGCCCCTGCCAACCGGGATTAGAACCGCGCTAAAGACAGAGAAGTGTTCAGACTTTTTCTTTTGTTTGAAGGGGACTTCTGGGTACAGGATTATTGTTTAGTTGTTTTTATGTTCTGTTACTGTTCTTGCCAATATACATATATCTTTTAATAAAGGGTTGTTATTTCTTCTTTTCTTCCGCACTTCCTCGATTAAAGTCCCTTAATTTTTGAATTTACAGTTGCTGAGAGAGAGGAGTTTGGTCTGTCTCATAAATCATCCTCTTCAACAAACATTCCAGTCTCCTCAAACTGAGACGCTTTGTTCATGAACTCTCTTGCACTTGTAATAAATGCAGAATTTTGAGCTGTTGACAGTGGAAAAACAGCACCTCTGAAAAAAATTTAAAAAAAAAAAAAAACACCTCATAGCCTACTACTTAAAGATTAATTTTCCATCCAAAATCAGAATCTTTTCCCTTGAAAAGCTGAACACAGTACTTTTCAATCAAGCCAAGTTGAACTTCCTTATATTATTCAGCAAAATATAAACTTTCCGTTACAAGACAATTCACAGTTCCACTATTTTTTCATGATGTCCCAAGGGAAGTCTCCAAAATTTTCTGTCATCCAAGCTGCCTGGCAGGACAACCTCATCTACATGGAAGCACAGCACAGATCTTCACTGCCTTCTCACATCATCTCATCCAACATTTAGTCTGAGCTAGTCACTCCCCAAAAAGCAACTGAGTAAGAGGATTTGTACAAGTTTAAGTAAACCATTAGAGGACTGTTTGAATACTGAGACAAACCAAAAGGAGATAGTGTACTTGGGAATTAAAAAATATATTTTTTTTATATATAAAAACACTTGTTAATCTAGACTTTTCTAGATGAAATACATCTCCTAAAAGCAAATCACACATGCATTTTTTAACTTGATGGGATTTCTTTGCTTGTTTTACTAAACATGACTTTTACTAAATGTGATATTACTAAGCATGACTTTTAAAATTAATAAATTCCACTGGATGAAAAAAGAACAAGTTTGTGTTGCTGACATTGTATGAAAAATTGGTCACACCAATTCACAGCAGTCTGCAGTATTGCTTAGATATCATCCATCTCCCTACCTCTGAGTCTATGCTTAGTTTCTCATTCCTCCCATCATAGTTGTTCATTACTGCTGCTTTTATGTTAGAAACATTTAGAAGATTCATCTTTATTCTTTACCACGCTGAGCCAGTTACTTAGAACACAGCAGTTTCTAGAGCTATTCCTTAATTACGTTCATTGCAAAAATAATGGCTTAATTTGATAAATACCTTTAATTTGAAATTTTCATGTCTCAATATCTGCACCAAGAGGAAAATGCTGAAATCCCACTGACAACCAGGGAAGGAACACATCTAACAATACACCTCTGCAATTACTTTTTTTTTTCTTTGTTCATTACTGTGCCCTAATTTCTCCTTTGAGATTTGGTGGAAGAAAAGAAAAATAATGCAAAGAGAGGTGCAATACACAGGCACGGTATGAAGACACAGACTGTGCCTGCTATATAACAGGAAATTTTCAAGATAAAGAAGTAAAACTAAAAAAGCTGCCTAAGAGACCTAGAAAAGACTAAAGCAGATTAGCTAATATTAGCTGAAATGGCCGTATTTTTACTTCAGTTTGGTTATTCTTGACTTGTGTCTTTAATGGGTAATGTTCATATTTGTTCTTTCTTACAATCTGAGTTACACAAATTGCTATGCAAGTACAAGATAATGTTTTCAAATAGACTCATTGGCACATTAATCTATAGCAATATAATCAGCCTGAACATCAGATTTTTATTTTTTTCATTAAGCAGTGAGTGTCAGCTCCTTTGGGCATACAAGGTGTCATCAACTTTATGACAGTTTTGCTGACTCATATAAACATTTACACTTGTAAGCATTCATTTTCTTAGAGCTACAGTACATTATGTGCTAAAGGAGATCAGAAGTAGGCAAAATCATTTGGAAAATACATTCTAAATTTATATTGCATCTGCTGAGAGGATTAATTTAACTGTCTGGAGATAGAATATATATTAAACCATTAATGTTTATAATTCTAGAGACACAAAATAACTCATTTTACACCAAGGATCATTACCACACTTGTTTTGTTTGTATGTGCTCAAAACATTCTGTTACCTGAGTGCTGAGAGGACCCCAAAGTTATTAAGCAGCTTTATGTTCAAGGGCAAAAGCATTTTGTGGGCTTGGACTTTTGGAACATTTGACAAAATCTGATGATTTGTTTATTAGTTGAACAGTACAGATTTACTGGAAACAAACAACAGCTTCCTTTTCTAAGGACATGTGCATTTACCTGTTTTGATGGCAAGGTATATAGATAGTACTATCTGAACTTAAGCTACTCTTTCAAAGTCTCAGCTGCTCAAGCATCATTTCATCAAATCTGAAGCAACTTATTTACTGAACGCCTCCCAGGGCTATCACAGGAGGACAACTTCCCTTTTGCTGCCATGTAACACCAGGGGCAGAGTATGGCTCATTTTGGTAGCCCCTCTCTTCTTTCTAAGACGTGGGCAGCAAAGAAACATGGTAAGAGACAGAAAAGCTGCACCATAGTGGAAAGATCAGGAAAAAACATTGGATTCAATATGGGGAGAGCTTTAAAATACTGAAATAGAATATTTTATAGAGAGACTTATCCTTTGACAAATAATTATTCTATTTCTTTGTCCTTGGAACTGGACATAGACAAAATTTACCTCTCTGTGGGAGAGACGATAGGCTGAATTCCATGTAAATTGATAGATGGCTGCATTTAGCATGTATGTGTAGATTTATTATGCTGTTTTATGATGCTTCCACTACTTCTGAAATCAATTTTCACTAAGTCTTGAAAGTAAAGCTTTTGAATTACATACTGTCTCCTCCTGCACAAAAGCTGAACAGTGGTTCTGGCTAGTTAAGGACTGAAGACTAGGAGTTACTCAGCTCACCCTGTCAGAGGCAGAATAGGTCCTGATTTTATTTATCTTTTTTATTGTATTGACCTCATTCATATTTATCATTTTAAAGTATGCCAGAAAAATTTTAAGTGCATTTAGGTGGTTTAGAGAAATGGTAATGGAATACTGAGCCATCTCCTTTTAAGGTCATCAGAACAAAATTGGTATGGGTGAGTCTTTATTCCTCACAGCTACACAAATTAAGCTGACAGCCTCCATCTTTTACAAGTGGATTCCCCTCTGTGAGCATTGGTAGTGAATAGAAACATCTGGTAACTATGAACACTGTCTCACCTGAATGCCAGTTTTTATAGTATTATTTCAATAGTTCCTGATTTGATAGCTCACTGTAATTTTTTTATATTTTTAAAGCTTTATGATTATATTAGAATAAAAATATCTGGATTCTCGCTGCCAAGAATATTTAAACTAACATTAACATTTGCTCTTTGCACAGTCCCATAAGCTCACTGGGAGAGCAACCAGGACATGTAGGCCTTTTTAAAAAACAGTTATTTTAGCAGCAAACAAGTATCTATTAAACTGGTTAAATTCAATTTTAAACATTTTCTGAGGAAGAGATCTTAATATTACACAAGTTCTGTAAACTGTCATAAAGTATGAGCACCACATTTTAACCTTTCAGCAATACTTTCACTGCATCTTCACACCAGGCAAATAAAATGAAATTATAAACACTGCAGAAACAACTTTTCAATTTTCTCATTTGAACTGTAACTTTAATAATTTTGCTTGTATCAATTTTATTCCAGTGTAAATAAGTGTATACAGTAAGGAAGGTGCTAGAACGACATTAGAATCCCAGTGTTTGCTTTGAGAAAAATCAACCCAGCCTTGGAAACTTTCTGTTAGGAACTTGACAAAACAATATGCTGGGATTCAGTGAATAACATAAGTTATTCATCTTGAAACTGAGGTGTTATGTCCATGCTGTTACTGATTACAAATTTGCTGGTCTAAATTAAGTGGAGACCGAAAGGAAATCTGAGCTACACAAAAAACAGAGCTTAAACAATTGTCTTCCAGTCTCAGTTCTGTAAGTAAGCAAGGGTGAATGTTGTCTTGAGGCCCAATACCACCCTATAGCTGTCTTATGATCTAAGTAAACCTTTTAAAAGTCAGAGGAGGTGGACTCAAAGTAAATTTCTGTGACCACATTAAAAGTTTCCATCTTAAGACAAGACACATACAGAAACCTGAGTGCCACAAACTCAGCCTTGTAGTATTCTCAGCTGAGTTGCTTTGCCCATGTGGGGCACCTCAGCAGCCTGTTCAACACAAGCCTGCAAGATGGGGAGAAAAAGGCTGATGCCCACAATTTATTAATATTTTCATCAAAGGATGTTACAGAGGATCTCAGCTGTTGGAAGATCCAAGTCTCCACATACCAGATAGCATTTTTTCAATGTAACACATTCCATGAAGTTTCTCAAAGTGTAAGGCTATGGGGTGAGGTCTTTTCAGTCTTTAGGCTGAAAAGACATGCTGCAAACTGTCAGCTTGTCAGGGCACACCAACAGGTCAAAAAAGGAGATGCACAGTTAGTGAACTTCAATACAGAGCCACCAGGGTAAAAACTCCTATGATTTAGGTTGCCAGGGAACAGTGCCAGCAGGAATGCAGCCAGAGCCCCTAGATTCTCTGAGGATTAGGCAGTGACTGACCAAGGCTTTTAAAGGTCTAGCTATGAGACTACAATGACCATTGTAGCACTTAAACACTAAATGTCTGTTTATCCCTCTTTAGATCTGTCATTGGTGGAAGACCAATTAGGAAGTTTATGGACTGCAAATCCCAAAAAAACTGTAATGATGACTACCTGGATGAACATGATGGAAAATCATCTTTCACAGTCACAAGCAAATATAGCAGAGATGTGCCTATTTTTATTTCATACACTCATTTCATTGAGGAATATTATCCAATTTGCAACAAAGTCTGAAAATCAGGGACCATATCAGAGACCAGTAGAATGCACTAAATCTATCTGAGCTAAATTTTGGGATAAACTGAGTTATCTCTAATTTCAACAGTACCCTCAAAGGAGGGTTAAATGTCCACAATATCTCTGTTAACCTCAAATACACATTATCTATAGAAAGTAGAACACTGTAATAAGTAATATTGAATGAAAAAAGAGAACGTTTCTCCAGGCAGTTTGCTGATGGTCTGTGATTTTTTTCTGACTTTGAAAAGGACTGATCATTTTCAGAAAAAAAAATATTTCTGATGGGACAAATGTGTATAATGGGCAGGAGCTGATGACATAGGATTAAAAATGAAATTTTCCCCTTATACTGTTGGCAAGATATGTTATGTCTGTCCTCTCCCTTCTGCTGAAGCATTAGACAAAGCAACCACTGGAAGTAGAATAATGGACCTGAAGGACCAAAAACCCAATCTGGTGGAGTAGATTGTGGTTTTGTATTCAGAGTTATTTAACAAACCACATTGTGAATCATGTCTGCAAAATCAGTACCTCGTTAACCTTTAAACCTATAGGCCAGATGGATCACGGCAGAGCCTAGTCAAGACTGTGATCTTGTTCGGTTAGGTAATCAATAAACATGAGAAATTAAGGCTTGGAGGGAAGACAAACATGGCACTTATAGTGTGCCATTAAACACAGTGCAGATACACCTGAACAAACAAAGAGAAATTATCCCTACAACTTGAACCAGAGCAGCCAACTCTGTAACCTACTGAGAACCTATGCCTACAGATTTCAGCCCGTAAGGCCCAGGGCCCCCCGGGCTCTCAGTCCACTATTCATCATGGCTAGGCTTCGTGAACGAAGATTTGGGAAGGCTCTATCCACATTTGCTACAGGTACGTTGGTGGCTTATGAGGCCAATACGTGACAGACATATCCGATTGCAAAAGGCGCAGCAGAAAGACTCCTTAGATGGTGTATTCTGCAATACACGGTTCTTTCTGCGTTGCCTTTTTTCCTCGAGAGTGATCCTGCGTGTGTTCTCGAAGGAGACAGCTGCGTTATAGATGGTGTGTCTCCAGGCCTCCCGATTTGAGGCCAGAGTAGACCAGTTATGGTGATCAATATGGCCAAGGCTGAGATGTTGTTTCAGGGAGTCCTTGTATCTTTTCTTCAGGGCTCCTCTCTTGCGGCAGCCAGTGGCAAGTTCACCATAAAGCAAGATCTTAGGGAGGCGGTGGTCCTTCATCCTTGAGACGTGCCCTGCCCATCACAGCTGCGTTCTCAGTAACATGGCCTCAATACTTGTGACAGCTGCTTGTTCTAGAACAGACGTATTAGTCACACAATCTGACCAGCGGATGTTTAAGATTGAACGGAGGCAGTGTTGATGGAAGTGTTCAAGGAGTCGCAGGCAGTCCACTATTACAATACAGAAAAAAGCTATGGGACACAAGAAGTTGACAAAGCTCATATATTTGCTTAGCTGGCTACTGAGCATCTATCACAAACAATTCTTCTCAATGTTTTCATGCCCTTGCTTCCTTCTCCATCAGGCATCTTCCAGGGCTTTTCTAGAGCAGGTTCCTGGAGCAGCCAGCCAGCTGCTCTATTAGCCCTGTCTATCAACTTGCAGCTCCATTTGTAATGCACTTGGTCTTTGTTCATTTGGATGGAGACAGTACTATGGTCCCTGTCTAGTTGCTTGCTATGGTCAGCACATCTCAACAAAAAATACTAAATGGAATATCAGAAGGATTTGCCATTGAAAATATAAAAAAAATCATCATAATAAAATACAAATAGCATTTTGAACCAGAGTCTGAGGAAGAAACTTTAGCAATAAAAATTAACAGTGTATCATCTTACTGCCTTACGGTCCATTGCTTATTGAGTTAGCTCAGTTTCCTCTTCAATGGAATCATAAAGGCTTCCAGTGGAGAAACAATTTGAAAGACATATTTGTTTATGATCTTTCACTACCAAGAGAGATATCAATCTCATGGTTCTGAAACCATCTTTCAGAGAGAAGTGCAGTGCAGGAGACAAGCTGCCTTCACTCAGCAGGGAGTGCTGATTGTACTGGAGCACTGAGAAGAAACTCCTCAGAACACGCGGTTTTTCAAGGTGAAAGAAAATCCTTGTCAAATTCTGGCAGTGAAAGAAAATGAGAAAGTATGATTAATAGCACCATTAAAAGTAACAAAATAAACCATGAAAACTAAACAATCTAATGTCGTGTAGGGAGCCTATGAATATGAAGAATCCATTTAATTTATTTATGTTTTAGTGTTTTACTACATTTCTAGACTCTAAAGGGTATGCAAATGTATTCCCCTTTTGACAGAACTTATATGTGTAATCCAAGTTTCCAACACTGGATTACACAAATATCTGCTATCTCCCTGTACATTCCCACTGGTACAAATAACACATTCCATGGCTATTCAAAAGTTGTCAATCCCTTTTGCTTTTTTTTCCCTGAAAGGGTAGACTGACACTGGAATAAGTTGACCGGGAGGGGGTGGAGTCACTGTCTCTGAAACTGTCCAAAAGGTGGCTGATTGTGGTATTTGGGGATAAGGTTTGGGGTAATTATGCTGCAACTAGGATGACTGTTGGACTAGATGATCTTGAAGATCTCTTCCAATCTTGATGATTGCGTGATTCTGTGAAATATGTGGGGATTTTGGCTCCAGTTTGCACGAGTGAACAATGTTGATTTCAGGCTCCTGAAGGAAATATACATCATTCAAAGAAGAGAAAACCTACAAACTTCCTACATAGAAACTTCTTTTGCCTTGTTTAAATCAAACCAGCTGTTTCATCCAGCACGTTCTTTTAGAAACAGCAACATAGGTTTACAAAGAAAATAAAAATAAAGCCCTTAAGTAATAGGTTTACTCCCTAATCCAAAAATTTGATAAAATCTCTTAAGAATGTGACCTTTTTTTTGCTGAAACATTGAACAAAACCATATTTTTATTATTAAATATTCATTTCATATAGAGAAATCTGCTTGAATTGCAATTTATTAAAGAGAGACAAACAGGACTCACTGGTACTTGTGCATTACATTGATACATTCTCCTGTAAAGATACATCATAAAGGATGCTCAGTTTATTGCTTTTATCACAAAAAAGCAATAAGTCTGGATAAACATCTTAGCAAGAATATTCCACAGAGCTACATAACTGCTAGATCAATGCAACTTTGTTCTGCAACTACAACCAGTATTTCCAAATTTCTAGCTGAAACACTATATATCTGTAACTAGGCTCCTGCAAACACACATTCTTCTAGATCCTACTCAGACCCATTTTCCCACCATATAATTCTTATTCTAATTTTTTTTTTTGATTTACACAAAATAAGAAGGAACCCAAAGTACTCTCTTATAAATTATCTCTGTCCAGGGAGGATAGTTCCATAGAGTGGAGAAAGAGGTAGGGCCAGGCAATCAAATCAGTCAAATTAAGACCCTGTTGTTCTCTTAAAATTCATTTCCTGACACACAAATTCTTGCCCATTTTTACCCTCAACTGCTCAACCACTCCTGAGGAGGGAATGCTTGACAAAACATTGGCTGTACTGCATGATAGTTCTTCTCACTTGAAGAAGACCAGACATCCCACCCCCTCTCATTTAAATTTCACACCTTTTTCATTTCCTGATTCTGATAGTATCACAGATTTTTCTTACTACTAATAAGTCACTTGTTTCTGCCATCATGCTGTCATGACCAATTTCACTTTACCTAAAAACTGTGTGCAGTGCTTTCCCTCTCCATCACCCATTCTTTTTCACCTTTATTAGTGGTTTCTCCACTAATGCCCTTGAATTTATTGCTTCCTTTCAGTATCCCTTCTTCTTACCTCTGAAATGACTGAAATTACTGGAACTCATAAATGTCAATTTTATAATTTGTGATAAAATAGACCAAAAAAAAAAAAACCAACCAAAAAACCACAAATCCCAGATTTTAATAAAGCAGTCTCACAACCTTACTGTTACAAAATGGAAAGGTTTAATTTTTATGTTGTTGTTTTTATTCCTGAGGCTGATTGCATTTCTGCCATCTACATGCTGGCTATTGAAGATGATCAGGTCATGTTCCCTGCTAGATCAGCACATCAGGAAGCTTCAAAGTATGTCTGACCTGAACAATGAAGTCAGCATTTTAGCAACAGAATGGGACCTTTTTTGATAATTCAAAGTATTATCACAATGAAACTTCTTTTATAGCTAGGTTTTAACTTGATGTAAATTAGCAATAATTAACTAATATGACTTAAAGCACTTTGAGTGTAAAGAAACAGATCTTGTCCCAACTAGAGGTTTATCTAATTGCCAGAATTAAGGAGCTAATCATGAGGCATGATTTCTTCAGGGGTTTATTCTGGATCCCTTTCCCCCCATGGCGTGGGGCGGCCCAGTTCTAGCTCCATTTCCATCTGAGGAACCATTTTCAACGTCTTGAAGGATAAGGAAAGGGAACTCCAGCATCAGGGGTTTCTTCAGGCCCTGAGCCTGGAGGGGAGAGGTGCTCTCCCCTTCTCTCCCCACCCACGTGGTTCCATGGCCGGCACAGAGACTACACACCGGGCGTGGAGAGGAGGCAAGAGAGAGTTTATTGTTGGGGGGGTTACATTTGTAGGCTTAGGGAGAATCACAGAGTAACCAATTACAGGTTGCAGGAAGGGGTTAACAACCAATAGGAAGGGGTTAAAAGGGGCCAATGAGAACACCTCAAGATATCTTCTCAGGACATTCCTGCATGGGATACACTTGTTGTGGGAGGTGCTGGGAAGAAGAAGCATGTGTTTGCAAAGAGACCACAAAAAGCCATTTTAAGACATGTTTAAACAACAGTTTTCCCATATAATGCAGGTTTAGTGCCACAGTTTATTGTTGCTTTTATCTTATTACTATAAGGACCTCAGAAGAAAATAGATCTTCTAACCATATAACTTTGGCTTGTGCTGCTTCTCAAGAGAAATGTATTTGAAAGACTGGTGCATTTTTCAGTCTGCAAACTATCCTCACACTCTTAGGTTAACCAGCTACAGTGTTTCCCTCGTGTACCATATTGTGTGTTTATCTCTAAATTTTTTAAAGTACATAATTTTATAGATAGATATCATATCTGAAACAAACCTTGCAAAAGCTGAGAGCAAACTGCTGATAGGGAGGTCAGTTATCTCAGGCATTTTCATATGCCCTGTACTCCTGTAAAGGTCAGTTTCCTAGTGGTTTGAAAATGTAAAGGTTGCTAGAGGCTACAGTATATAGAATCACAGAATCATAGAGTGGTTAGGGTTGTAAGGGAATATATAAACTGAATGCTAATCAGACACAGAGCATTGTGTTCTGGTACAGAAGATTTATATCGTTTTTCTCTTAGTACAAGCTTAATCAGCTATTTTAACACCCTAAAGCTGAAAATTAATAGTTCATGTTTGTCCTTATCAAATCCATCCTATGAGACTACAGAAGATAATTAAGATGTACAAGAGGATTTTAGGAAAAATTAAAGGAATTATGTCAGGGCTGGCAGGCTTAAAAATTAAGCATACTTGCTTGGCTGTTGTAAGAAATTTTGTTTCCTTGCCCCACTGCTCTGCCTACCATTAAAATTCTTTGTGAACTAGTCAGGCACAGAAATATTGTGAGTATTTTGTCAGTCTCTCTCTGCCTTTAAAATTTATAAAAGGTGGCTGAAATTACAAACCCTTACAGTACTATCAAGTTGATTAGGATATTATTTAAATAACTGACCCCTTATACATAATTTGAAAATTAAGCTTTTAATTTAAGTCTCATGAATCAGTCTTTTGTGACAGGTTGGGTATACAGGCTGTCTCTCATGGGGTTTTTCCACTGGCTGGCTTCAGGACACCTCAACTCAACTTCTGCTGAATTTAATGAGAATTTAATCGTGAAATTCCCACGACAGTGAGTTTTTTCCTAGCTGTCCATGAACACCATAAATAATACTACTTTAGCTTCTGAAACTAAAAAGGCTATTAACAGTGCTCCTGAATCTGTAGTTAATGTTTTGTAACAAATATTTAGACAGCTTCAGCCTGTTCCCTGGCAGAATAGCATACACCACTAATGCCACATTCTGGCAGTGGAAAGTACTGCTTAGGCTGAATGAAAGCAACTGATCCTTTGTCAAATCATCCCAAAGAAAATGAATTCACCAGTCCTATGCCCAAACCTGCCAGATAGGGACCTATGTCTGCTGATCTTACTTCAAAACTACCATCACAAGGTGTCTTGATCCCATTCTCCTGAGCAATACCTGAACTGTCCTGGTTTATCCATCCCAGACAGACTTCCTGGTCAGGTGGCACAGCTGGCCCTCCTCTGGGATGGGAGAAATGGGTTTCTGCAGTCCTCTCCCTTAGGCCCAGCATGTGGACCTGACATCCCAGAGGATCTGCACTCCTCAGGACCCACAGAAGTAGTTCCATCCTGCCTCTTCCAAGGCTGCATCTAACCTCTGAGGAGAAGACATGCAACAGATGTAGGGCACTAAATGGTTTTGTACACACATCTGACTGAAATAAAATGTAGGAAGAAGAAATTCATCTGTACATAACACTACTGAATGAGACAAACTCCCCTCTGCATGTCAGAAGATCTGCTTTCTCCTGTAAAGAAACATTCTGTTTTAAACCAAACCCGCAATGTTTGGTTTTAAACTACTGCAAAGTCTGTGCTGATTTCACCAAGATAACACCTCATCTGTATTCAACCACGTGTTTACACATCTTACACTTACCCCTCACCCTTTAGTGCCAGTGTATAGAGCTTTGTTTAATAAATGCTGGAAGTGGCACTGAGTACTTCTTTTGGTCTAAAATGCAAGAGTTTACTAAACATAGAGTTTGAAAGTGACCACTGAGGCAATTTTCTAAAATGTAAAGAACAGTAAAAAAAACCAACAAGTCTATAAGCATTTATTTTATTTCAGAATAAATTAACACAATTTTTTAGGATTCATAATAAACACTTTAAACTCCTATTTCTACAGAGTAAATCTGCATTTAAGAAGTTACGAACACATGTACCTGCTTGACACAAACTGCTAAATGCCATTTTCAACCCTTGGAGCTGCCTGTATCAACCACTTGTATTGATTTATCAGGCGCTGGCTAAAGAAAGTCAATAATTAAAGCAGTTAAACTCAGAAAAATATATTTGAAATACATAAAATCCTAAATTCACCATCAGACAATAGGCAACTACATAACTGGAGAATAAATCCCATTGCATTCAAAGACACAACTTTCAAATGGAAGATAGAAATTTGTGTCACTTTTGAGGCATAGGCTGCTATTGTGCTAACAGCCCATTAAATCACATAATCATCATTTGTACTACTGCAGCAAACACAAATGTACCTTAAATATAAAAGCTTCTTTGTAAAAATTGTGTTTGACAGGCTATAAGCCTTCTTTTTTGTAGCTCTTTCTTCACTGGTAGATGAACTATAGAGGTTTGGTTGAAAAATAAGTTGTATTAACAATGTGATCCTATTTCTTAATAAACTGGCAGCACGTATTTATCCAGACAAGGTACAAGGCCTTAACATGAAAGAGTAAGAATGCTTATACAGGGAACAATGGTGTGGTGTGGCACCAGGCAATTTACCAGTTGGAGCAGCTTCAATGCTCAGAGCCCAGCATGTGCTGAGACAAAGGGTCTTTCAGAGTCCTGAGCTGGCCCCATCCTAAGCCAGAACATCTTCATGGCAATATGAAGGAATACAAGGACATGGCTCAAGTTAAATTAGTCCTACTAAAAGGAGACACCTATCGACCCTGGTTCGGTGGCAGGCTGTGTGCTTACATAGTTGAGCTCTAGGACTGTGCAGCTTCCAGCCTTTAAGTCAGGTGGGTCGCCTGGGTCATTCAGGACCCTCTGCATCACTTTCTTCTGATGTCTAAATGTCCTACAGGGAATAAACTCTCACTATCCACACAGAAAATGGAAGGACAGTAGAGGAAGAGGCACTTAGGGAGAAAGGGGCTGCAGATCACTAGCAAAGTCAGCAACAAACCCCTAAGTCATGAAGAGAGTCAGGAGAGTTCCTCACCAGTATGCACTACCCCGACTACTAAACTAGTTACCATTAGAACATTTACTGTTCCCTACTGGGATGTTAATCTCATTTACTTTAGGTTTCCACATGAGATTTTTAGAGCACTCTTAGATCTTCGTGCTATTGAAACACAAAGGCTCTGCCATTGGCAAATGAAAGGTAAGGACTTTTAGGCACATTAAATGTGGCTCCCTTCTATACAAATTTGAAGGTTCATCCAACAGCAGAGAGAAGCTAGAAGCACGTGCTGTCTGGCCAGCACCAGGATTTCTGGCCTTTACCACTTCTGGTTTTCACAGGTAGGTAAAAGCTGAAAATCTACAGCTTTCCTTGCTGCTGTGGGAAGTTCGTAAGAGAAGATTAAATAAGCATTTTTCAAAATAATTCAGAGAGTGCTAACCGAGCCTCAGCAGGCACACTATGTAGGTGACTTCTTTGAGCCCCTTCTGGGGCTATTTTCAGTAACCTGCAATTGTTTCAGGTTGTTGCCTTACAGATTCAGCTTAGTGCTGCCATAAGCTCCTACAATCATCCTACAGTCTTTTAATGTCACATCTTTTGTAATGAAAACAAAATGTACTGCATAACTTGGTGACATAAAATTGATTCAGCTGAAACCTTCAAAACCACAAAGAAATATAGGAATACAGGGTTCAAAAGAATACCTTCCATCATGGCCATGCTTTAGGTCAGTTTTGATGTAATAATGTGTATGTAGTTAATAGAGAGAGTGGGAGAAACATCAGCTTTAAATCACTAATACCGAAGCATTGAAGTACTTCTGAAAAAGCTGCTCAATAATTTCTTGATCAGGAGGAATAACCCAAATCTCTCCCTGACTCAGAGAGATATAACAAGACCTAACTTTACAGACTGTATCAAAGCAGATTTCACAGGATTAGCCTGGGCTGTACTTCAGATGCAATGCTGATGTCCCTCTGGACAGATTATTTATCACAATATATTATAGCTGATTCATGGGTACTGAATGTTAAGGATGCTGCAAAGCTAATAATGATAGCTATGAATCCTAGTTTACCATCACTGCTCTGCAAGTATGTAATTCATTTCAGGAAGGTGAGAAAGCTATTAAAAAGTAGCATAATGTGACTCATTCTGTCAAGCAGTATTAATAGCTTAGGAGAATCGGCGTTTGTCAGCATCTCTCCTAGTTGTGGATATCTCTGAAGGGTAGTTCTCTTCCCCTCTAGTTGGGTGGGTGTCTTGCTGCCTGTTCCTTAGTTAGCTATAAGAGAAAACTTAATTACCTATGAGACAAACTACCTATTATTTTGTTAGTGATAGAAAGGTTTGGTTCCTTCAATTAGTATTTTACTATTTTATGGCAGAGACCAAAACTGAAAGCTGTTTTGCTACTAAAAACCCCCATACCTGACTATTCTGCTAAGGATTTAGTCACAGGAACAGAAAGAGGACTAAATCCTTCAGTTAATACTCAGAATGAATGATTTACCCAACTTCAGGAGTCCATGCAAGTTTTTATGTGCCATTTGCTCTGAAAAAGCACTCTATTCAGATTACAATTAAAAGGTAGAAAAGCAGCCTTTTTAAAGCATTCAGAAGTGGATTAAGGCAAAGGCACTATAGGTCTGCTGGTGGTACTTACAAGATCTGCCAATCATGCTCAACAGTCCCAAACTGTTTGAACTTCCCTTCCTATCCTTTCTCATACACTGTGGCTCATACTGTACTTCTCACTGGGAAGCATCCCTCAAAATACTTTTCTCTTCTGGATTAGTCTGTATTTCTGGGTATAGTAGAAACCCATGACTAGCCTAGCTCTGAACTCAGTAACATTAAATCACAGTTTCAGTTTCCATTAGAGAAAACATTTCTAACCTTCAAGAAGGCAAAAAAATATTGAATATGTGAGTCCAGGGTAATAAATACATATGTAAGCCTGCCTGAAACAATAATTGTCCTCTGAATCCTAAAGTTCAATGTTGTTGAAAGAAGTTACAAGGATATAAAGAAGGGGAAATCCATCCAGGAGCCTCTTTTGCCTTAAGCCTAACCAAAGACCAGTGTTGACCCACTCCTGTGCAGCCTACTAAATTCTGAGTTGGTAACTCCCACTAAGTTGCTCAAAATCTTGCAAATGGATCACAGAAATCATAAAAAAATATAGTGCACATAGGCTTCCAAAGTGTCCCACACTCCTTAGCTGACATACTCCAGTATGTATGTACTCCAGTACATACTCCAGGCTGCCCTCTCCCATTCAGAGATCACAGAAAGATAGATTTCTCTTCCCATTGTAAACAGGCTTTCTCAGTTCTGAGAGAATGCAAATAATAGTCAGACAGGAGGAGAAGAAATGATGGCAGATGATAACATTCTGTCATAAAATGTGTGAAATTAAATTTAAATTAATTTTAGTATATTCATTTCAGGTAAGAAATAATTATTTCCAGTGGTTAAAGAATTCTTCAACATTTCAGACACAATAGTTATTAAATCTTTTCAGAAATTGCCAGTAGACTTTTAAAGCTATGATATAAGGGGTCTTTACCTTAGAAAGTATATTCAGTCTGAAATAGAACCTGTAAATGGATTTTTCTTATCATCCGTGAAGAAGTGTAAACTTAATCTAGTTGCTGGTTCTTTATCTCAATTCTTTTTTAATTGACATCCTGCTTAAACTAATGAAAAACCACCCTCTCTAAAGTCATTGCCATTAGTACCTTGTCTGGCCTTGTCAGGAATGACTGACAGAGAGGTGAAGCTTAAACAGTGATAGTTTGAAATCTTCCTGTTAATCCAAAGTCACTAAAATCTTAGAACTCTTCAGACTGAACATACAGCTATTCTTCTTTGTAACTAACTTCAAGAGGATTTGAAACAGCAGATAACATGATTCAGTAAGACCTTGGTACATGCTTAAAACTCCACTTAAAAAGTCTCATTGGCTTATTAGATATTGTGATTTATCCCAGGAAATGCTCCTAAAGAAGGCTGGGGGGGGGGAGGGGGATAACACACCGAAAACAGAAACAAACAAACAACAAGAAAGCTCTATATTTTAAACATAATCTTTTCTACCTTCTTGTTATTCAAGCTGCCAATTCTTCTTGAATACAGCTGTTAGTCAGAGCCCAGATCTAGCCAATAAAAACACAACTGAGGAACGGAGGGTGAGCCAAGTAAGCCCAATCTAAGTTAGTCTCACTCAATTCCCCTGACCTATGGCAAATATATGTTTCCTGAACAGAAATGCAACTTGGTGCTACAGGGCATTATCTCTGTCAGAAGCACGTCGTTCAGTTTACATATCACATCATTACTCTACAAGATCACTGGGTTGGAGGAATATTTTCCAGTGCAATAGGCTGGTGTAGAAGAGTGATCCCTTCTAATGATAGCCAAGGGGGTTTGAGTTCTTAGAGGAAATACTTCTGTTTTTCAAAATTTTAGGGCAAGAAGTAAGTAATAAAAACTTGGTTTAAATCTTTAGACTGAGCTTTTCATTTGAGGAAAAAAAGGTACATTTTATGCTGTAATGTAGCCATTCTTTAACCAACTCTATTCATCATTTCACTCAATATGTTCAACACTGTTCATGAATTAAATACTAGCTGAGCATAATACTAACATTTTTATTTTCTTGAAAGTTCTAGGAGTGTTTACATGCACTTATGTCTTCTATATGAATATTCTGCTTTTCAAGCCATCCTGTGGGTTTTTTTGGGTTTTTTTTTTTGCTGTAATCATTTGAGCTACAACTATCAATGTACATCTTGGAAACCAGGACTGTAATTCATTCTTGTCACAAACAGATGGCTGAGAAAATGAAAGCAACAACAGCAGTGAAAGACAAGGCCACCTGGGTCCATCAAGCTGACATGAAAAGCCTGTGAAGCTAATGCCAGTGATACCTGTAGCCAACTCAAGTAGGCTTTCAAAACAAGAGCTAGGAATCAGTCATCAATAAACGGGAGTGGGGGGAGGGGGGGAAAAACTCCCTATGAAGCTGTAGGAGAAGCAGTCCAGGGAATTTCAGGCTACCTATAAAACATCATGAATTCACAGGGAAATTGGCTGATCAGGACTTGTTACTGCTGCTATTTCTGCTTACAGATAGAACATGTAGCATGATGCTGAGGGGAATATATGCATAGCAACCTACAGAGACTTGAGTCCCTGTGCTGTGCTTAGCAAAACTCACAAGGATGCCCATATTGCACATGCAAATGATAACTTTGTGAGACTTAAAGGTACAGTACTTTTGAAAGATGTGGAGGTACTATCATAAACCACAATATTAAGTATAGCAAAACAAATGCCTTGTTCAAATAGCATTGCTAGTCACAGGTTGAAGTAACAGTTATCTGCAACTGCAGCCACTTTGAGCTTTGGGGTTTTATTTAAAAATTTTAATTGGAATTTTTATTACTCCCAATTAAGCTTTTTAATTAAAAAGAAAGTTGAAAGAGACTGGAGGCAAGTGTTGCTGAAACTTATATCTGCATAGACTCTGAAGGGGAAAAATAGGAGTTTTGTAAAATTGCAACTGTCAGCCAGCTGCAGCTTTCACTTTCAGCTCACTGCTGATCCCATTTACCTTGCCAGTGGCATGCTGCAAATGCAGATACACATATCTAATTGGAAAAACAGGCTTTCAGCTTTAAATAGCACTATAAGAACATGAATCCTGCTTCACTCCTGCAAAGGACACAGCATGTGAATAAAAAATACTACTTACTGCCCCATCTCCATTTTTTAATTCCATTAGAAATTTGAGTCTGGTACATATTTGCCTTTTCCAAGACCAGGGTAGATTCACCACAAAATTAATTGAATGACAGTCCAGCAGACATGGGACTACACTCACATTTTTCTCCAGACCTCTGAATGTATAGACAGAACTGATAACATGTTCATAGAACAAGGACCCTTCTGACCCATCCTTATAGAACCCAATCACTATTTTTGACAAAAAATATATTTCAACTTTTCTTTCAAACTCAGTTTTTCCATATAGCCTTATCATTTTACATGGTTTAAAGAAGGCGTGAAAATTAATATGGAGAGATCTGCAACATTCGGTGCCAAAGCAAAGACTGGGAAACATTCTCAAATCCCAACAAATGAAACTCTTTTAGATAATTAATATCTTGGACCAAAAATTTAAAAAAAATAATATCATTCATTCCTGCACATTAAATTCTCCACTTTTTGGAAGGAAAGATACTTCATATCTAATTCTACTTGAGGTTTGTTCAGACAGTAAAATAGTATTCTATCTTGTTGGATTAGTCCTTGGAACTTACTCTACTGTTCCCAGAGAGTATCTGATGAAAATATATTCAAAATACACCCAGTGACAAAGAATTTATTTTTATTTTAATATATATATTATATATATTATTAAAGTGCAACAGTTTGACAATAGGTTGTTAGTGAACTGATTTTTAAAGTTTAGGTTTAGGTATGTTGTTTCCCAGGTACGAATCTCAACAGAACTGCTTTTTATCCCACACTCGCCTTAAGTAAAAATCTTACCATGAATTACTCTTAGAGAATAGAGTTTTACAATAGAGCTTAGAGGATAAAGTAGTAGAGGAGAATGAAGATTAGCATTGTATGCTTTTTTTTTTTAACATAGTTAAAGAGCGAAAAGTGAAGGGATTACCCAACCTACAAGCTGAAACATTTTTCTCAAGAGAAAGAGGCATTTAATTCCATGGGAAATTAGGGATTCAAGAAAGATTGATTTCCTCCTTGTTATTGTAGCTAAAGCTGCGCTTTGAGTGAAAACTAGAGGGTGAAGTGCCTAGGTAAACATGTACTGTTTTCCTTAGAACAACAAAAAACAAAGATTGAAGGATGTACACTTGCTTAGATACAGTTCAGACAGTTTTGATATTTTTAATAGAAAGTATAAATCATGTTTTATAACTCTTGAAGCAGATAATAGAATCATCTAAGTACAACAATCTAAGATCTGTGTTTTCTGTGTTCTTTATCTTTCCATCCCTTCAATATTTAATCCTGAATATTTGACTGTTTGTACATCAAAATCATTACCAAACGGCTTATTAATGGAATATCTTGCAGAGATATTAGTAGTCCAAGGACCAGAGAGTAAATTATAATGCATAGTTATAAAAATATGAGGGCAGATCTTATTTAGATTAAAACATAATAATTAACCCCATACAAAACAGTTAAATATCAAAAGCTTTGTCATGAAAATATACAGCTTTTTTTTTTTTTCTGTGACTTCTTAACCCAAAATGTCTCTGGACTGACAACACAAAAGGTTTCTTCTATCCAGTGAATAGACACGTTAGAAAGCGCACAACTAGTACCTCACATCCTGTGAATTATGAATGGTAGCGAATTTTGCAGGCTGCTTGCCCCAAGGTCCCCATGGAAACCATGAGAGAAAGCAACCACCTCTAAGCATGGCTCTCCTCTACTCTCTTGCTCACACACGAGAGGTCCAAAGGCAAGAAAAGAGGGGAGCTTTGGCTCCACCTCCCAAGCATAGATTAATATAGCTGACACATAGGATGAGCCCCATAGAGAAAAAGAGCTTTGCTACTGGTTTGCACCAGGGATAGTCATCTCAATAAACTGTGTTTGATCCAGGAGCTGTACAGCCGTAATACTGAGTATAACTGAAGAGAGACTATGATATTGCAATTTACATTAAATCCTCTAATAGTAGCTATTCCAGACTCCCTAAAGATGCCAGGCATTTTATAGATCCTAATCTTTTAAAAAAGAGGCCAACACATAGCAACAGTTCCACATCGTTCTGTGCTTCATTAAAAAAATTTTCTTTTAAAATACACTGCTGGCAATATTGTGAAAACATTTGCTCTGATTCATTGTTGAGCCCTGGGACATTTTTTCATGTTTATGAATATGATTTCATCTATTTTCTCATTAACATGTCTCCTAGATATAGACTGTTAACATTTAAATATTAATTATTAAATAATTTTTAGCACGGATTACAATGAGTTTGTTTTCATACAGGGATGAGGTTATGTTTGTGGGTTGTTTTGCAAAATGCTACTACTACTTGCTGAGAATCAGCTGTGCTTATAGTGATAAGATGGGGACAAAGGTTTCAAAGACAATTTCGTTTGTTTTAAATGGATTGTGCCATCTGATATATACTGGAAAATGTCTTTAGCAAATGAGAAACCAAGGCAAATAAACCATGTATAAATCTACACAACTGGCTTTATTGTAAGAAGAATTACATTATGTTCTCTGAGAAACCAGGTAGAATTTCTTCTTTAAGAAGTTTGCCCTCCTGTGGGGTGTGATACCAGCTATGGGAACGCTACCAGCAGGGCTCCAGCACCATTCAGGAGTGGCTGGAGGGATGTTCATTTCTGCTCCAACCAAATAAGCTCGGCTCTGACCTAAATACATGACTTTAGATAACATTCAGGACGCATCCTCAATACAGTGAAGTGAGAAAGAAATTTAAAAAAACACCAAACCAAAACAAAACAAACAAACAGACAAAAACCACCAAAAAACCAAACCAAACCAAACAAAAAAACACCACCTTATTTAAATGAGTCTACATTTTTCCTTTCTTCTTACTAGGTTGGCTATAAATCTCTGCCTTGCCTAATCTTTCCATCAGTCAATCTCAGTCAGAGAAGTCAGGGCACTTAAGAGCTGGTTTGGTTCCGAGTAATTACCTGAACAAAAGACCATCTGGGATTGGACCAACTGTTGGCTCATCTTTATTCATCAGCACTTTCAGATCATGAAAGGAGAAACCTGGAAAGTACAAGGGAGGAGGTGCAAAAACCAGGACAAATTAAAAGGGAAAAAAAATACTGTAAATGTACACCATAAGAAAAAAAGGTAGAAATGTATATATGTTTTTAGACCAAAGCACAGAGTTATGTGAGAATAGAGAAGTTGCAGAAAAAAAAATAAGTAAGAAGGCTTCAGCACTAAATTTCTGTTAAAAATAAGAAATAAGAAGACAATTAACATTTCAACTACAAATAAACAAATACTCATTTGGGCTATCTGAAACCCAGAGTTAGCTGCTACTTCAAATTGTGATGGAAACTTAATCTTTGATCTCTCACATAGCTCTCCTGATCAACAAGCCATTTAATAAACTGCAGAATTTCTTTTTTTTTTTCCCTCAACCACTTCGAAAAGTCTCTAACTCACCCTGAGGTGAGGTGGAAAATATTCTAACATAAACTCAGAAAATTTTGTGTAATAAGAAAATTTTTTGCTACTCAGTTCTAGTTGAAGCTGAGCCTTGAGACACACTGCGCTTACACATACTGATTTAGTGCCCCACTCAGGAAAACTCCAGTGGGCAGTGACTTTGTTTTAAATGTCTTGGTAAAGAACTGCGAGGACAATGATTTTTACCAATATTCTCAGGTGGAAACTTTTCCACTTTATTATATTACTATACACAACTTCACACAGCAAAAACTTCTTTAGGGAGACATTTTACGCAAAGATTCATAAAATTTACCATTAGAGAAGCTGTTCCATTTATGATGAGCTTTAGCTTCATCTCTCTCCTGCACTTTTCCTTTGGTTGAATCACTTTTTATTACTTTCAAAACTACATTCCAAGCTCCTAAATTTGTTAGTGGTCTCACAATGTGCAGTAACTGGAAGCCTTAAGCACAGCCTCAGCCTGGTTGAAGATGGAGCCAGAGCTCACACTCCTTCAGTAGCCAGCACATGGTCTTCCCAGAAGAAGATTTGCAATGAGTGTCTCAGAAGCTACAACTACACAAATGTGAATTACTAGCTTTTTGGTCTTATCCATCTAAGCTTTAGCTAAAGCTAACCTTGTACTAAAAAGCAAAAGCTATTGCTACTTCCACATATCTTTATCCTGGTTTTCTGTTCTGGAGATTAAGACCTTCATATGATTCCAATCTCCACCTCTCTTGGTCTTGTAACTCTGATGATGTTGCCTAAACAGATTTTAACTCTACAGAAGTCCAAATGTCCAAATGTCCAAAAAGCTCCACAGAAGTGAGGCAACATGCAGGATTGGAGGTTATCAGCCCAGTGAGTAACACAAAACTTTCCTGCAGTCAAAGCAGCAGTGGTATCACTTGTGCACTCCTGGCAATTATGAGAGATGTTTTATGCATACATGTGTAGCATTGCATAACATGCAAAGAGGTCAAAATTCTTTAACATAGACTAAGCCAGGCTCCTAGTAATAAAAAACAAAAAATATTGCTTTAAAGTTATAACAAATAATAGCCATAACAGTGGTGACCAACAGCCCCTCTCATAGTTCATGGTGTAGAGTGACACAAAAAGGGTGCTGGTAGCTTCACAAAAACTCTGGCAACAACCTTTGGAGAAAAAACAGCCAGATGAGAATGAAGGACATTCTCAGTATGGGCAGAACATATTAATAACTAAGAATAAATATTAACAAACAGGTAATGTCCTAGAAATCACCTGTGGTACTCGGGAAAGCACCATGCTGAAGACCTATTCTTGGCTGACTATGCTCTATATTTCTGTATTTAAAATCTATATTCATTTTCTCAATATGTATGGCCTGGAAATTGTGTTAGATAGTATTATTTTAGTGCTCAAGTCAAGGAATTATCAGTCTTAAATGCTGGGAGAAATTGCTGCCCATAACACAAGCATGGTCAGTGGTTCCCACACAACTTTGGAAACTTGGGGCAGGGTGGAGGCTGCATGGTTTTCTCATGTTGTAGTGAAAGTATGTGTGTCTATAAAACGAATAAATACTTTCTGAAAGCTAAAAAGATTTCTGCTGGCTGTGGAGTTACTTTGATACCGTTCTGAAAATCTCCTTAATTGAGGAGGCCACAAATGGACCAGAACTGCCTATAGCTCTCAGCTGACATGTATGTCCATCATCATAGAGGGTGTTATCTCTTTATAGCATTATGACACTTTCTAATGCAGTTTAAGATTCCTCTCTTCACAGTAAGATGCACATTACTTTTCCTGCCTTCCTTTTAATTCTTCCTAAAAATTAAGGCTATGAAGAGTTTAGGCAGGACCTTGAGTCTGGGTCTGCATTTCAAAAACCCTGGTTTATTAGGAAAAAGTGACACAGGACATCAAGTAGGAAAATCATTCTTCTTATGAATATCTTCTTGTGAAAATCATTCTTCAGGTGAATATCACCAGAGGCAGGACAAACATAGGAGAGACTACTGCAGCATCTTAATCATAGCAAAACAAAAAGGGACTTGTATTCTCAATTACAGACAGAATAGCCAAGGAGCTGTGTTCGGTGCTGTGAACAAATTAAAGTATTCAGGATTTGGAGGATTCTAGAACAGGTTAAGATTGTAAAGGAAGGAGAACCTTCAAAACCATTCTTTATTTGTCCTGTAAAAACCAAGAGATTATGATTTCCTATAAGTCAGACACTGAAATAATTGGAGATGTAACACTCCACCCCCACCCAACTCCATGGAGTTACAGATCCTTACCAGTTGTAGCATATTGCAGGGTAAAAATATGTCAGTCAGATAATCTGTACTAGATTCACCCCTGCTGGCACAGAGGGTTGCAAATAATTTGAATAATTGCTGTAGAGAGCAGATGGTAGAAATACTCCACTAGAAGAGTTTTGAATATAGCTTAATTCAGCAAGAGGAGTGAGAAAAGTAGAGAAAAAGTTCAAATAAAATCTGGCATAAAATTAAATTAATAATAATCATAATAAGATAAAATGAAAATGAACGGGGAAAAAATTATGTAAAATTGCTATTTGGGGTTATTGCACTCTATTGGACGCCACCAGATTAAAGCAATCCAGTTTGCATCACCACCATCTCTAAGAGTGCCAATACACCTAGATACCATCAGTCTGATCCCACTATATTATACTATTTCTGGCTTTGGCCAGAGAACTGAGTCAAATGGATCTCCTGAGTTTCCCAGCTCTTTTCTGTCTTTGCACATCACTATCAGATGCTCAGGTGCCTCTCAAGGATGAGAAATGCTCAGCTCCTTGCAAGGCAGTAACCTGCTAGTCCAGTGCCTTGCCCCAGGGCACAGACCCATGAAACTCAGGGTTGAACTGAGTTTCTCATCTTTACACTCCTCTATTTCCAACGGCAAAACTGTGAAAAGGTGTGCTCTGCAATGCCTGGGAACCCCAGCCAGATCACAACAGCAGAAATGGGTCACAGAATCAGTGCTATACAATAATAAATCACCAAAGATGTAGTTCTCCAGTGGAACTTTGCTGTTGTAAAGTCAGGGACCTGAAATTGAGTGAACCTTGCTGAATGCCCTTCCTCAGCACTGCCGTGAACATTCATCATATTTGTCAGATTAATAAATTGTAGTGACAGAACAGAAGAACACGTCTGAGAAGGACACCATAAATATGTTTTGATACAGGTCATAAAAACACACTGCAGGATGAAGAGCAATTTGGTTAAATTCTTTATAGACTACTGATGATTAATTCAAATTTCTTTCTAATAATCTAAATGCAAACATGAAAAAGATACATAGTTTAGTCAATTCATTAATCACCTCATATGATCTTGAAAAAAAGCACAAATCCAATCTAAATGTGGCAAAGAAAGTTGACGGTGGCTAAAATATTTGACTTTTTGCAAAAGTAAAAGTCAACAAACAAGGTTTGTACCTTGAAATAAAGGGAAAGACATAAAATTATACAAACCCCATGTATTTTGCTTCAAATTCTGAGGTTCACCATCCTAAGTATAATATAATGTAAAACTGTTTAAAATAACTCACTACAATTTACATTGCAGCCTGTGTTAGATACTTTAAAGTCAATAATGGGAATAATGGGTGTACATACATTTGGTGGAAAATAAAAATCAATAAATCATAAATGTTGGCAACTACATCAGAAAACATTTGAACCTTCTACTTATATCTGCAAAATTTAAGTCATACTCCAAGCTTTTCACTCAGACGTGCAAATTACAGCATTGATAGTAGCAAATCTACTTTATTGCCATTTGTTTCTCTTTGGAAATAATAACTTTATGGTCTTTGCATTTGTGTACACAAATGTTTGCACAAGGCATCATTTTAGAGACTTGGCACTACAAGAGCCATTGTGCATCCATTGCCACAGTGCACACTCACAGCCACGGTTTGCCTTAGAAAGGTTTTGGAGATCTACAGACAAAAAACAGCAGAAAACAATACAGGCTAAAAAAGAATCCAAGGGTTTTCTCTATGTCCTTAAGCACTGGAGAAGGTTTAAAGAAGATCAAGCACTTCAAATACTGCAGCCTGCTCCACTGGAAACATTTTTAATCAAATTAAACATGAACTGAATAAAATTAAATTAAGAGTAAGGGAGTTTATGATAAAGATTGCTAGGTTTCAGTGAGTGGTCTGCTTCAGCTTCTTTAGGTTTTTCTTTTTTTTTTTTTTTGTAAGTATCATTATTAGCTGCAAAAGCAGCTTAATTAGGGGAAAAAAATTCTGTGAGAAAAAAAAAATGACTGTTTAAAGCTGAAACTCATATTTTACAAAGAAAGTGTGTTGCAGAATGCTCTTAATGTACTGAAAATGTAAGTATAAGCCCCATGTTAATGGTGAAGGAGACATCTGAATACTAAATACTATGGTAACAAGGCTGGAAAACATGGTTAGTGTTTGAGTTTGTAGTGAAACAGCTGGACTGATTTGGCAGTAAAGAGCCCACCAGAACCAGCCAGAAGGTTACCATGAGGAAAGAAACCTCTGGTGCATCTGCAGAAACAGAAACTGTAGTCTGGCTTGCAGGTATTTTACAGCCTTGCCCTTATATCAATGGCTCTCTATGTACAAATTATGAGAAATGGAAACGCGACAAATGGAACAAGGGAGGAAAAAGGATCATAAATGCCTGTTTCTGATCAAGCCAAGCAGCCACAGCACAGGCTGGCATTCTGACACACAGCTGTGCAGCCAGTGATGCGTATGGACCATGTCGCTGCCTCCGCGCCCCTGGGCCACGTGCCTCCCCCTGCGGGACCACCCGTGGCCACTGCTGCCACCGCAGCCGTGCCAGGAGCAGCCTCGAGGGCTGCTCTCCTGCCAGCACTGAGCCATCGCTGATTCTCTTGGGGCAGCTCAAACCAAGAAGCCAAGCGCACGTTAACTTCTGTGGCCACAAATCCTGTGGAGGAGAAATTGGGGGTGATGGTTGATGAAAAATTCAACATGAGCCAGCAGTTTGCAGCCGTGGGAGCCAAAGGATTCCTGGGCTGCATCAAAAGGAACATGGCCAGCACGTCAAGGGAGGTGATTCTCTTCCTCTACTCTGCTCTTGTGAGACTCCATATGGAGTACTGCATACAGTTCTGGTACCTCAACATAAGAAGGACGTGGAACTGTTGGAGCAAGTCCAGAAGAGGGCCACAAAGTTGATAAGAGGACTGGAGCATCTCCTCTGTTAAGACAGGCTGAGAAAGTTGGGGCTGTTCAGCCTGGAGAAGAGAAGACCTCATAGCAACATTCCAGTATCTGAAGGGGACCTGTCAGGAATCTGGAGAGGGACTTTTTGTTAGGAACTGCAGTGATAGGACAAGTAGTAATGGTTACAAACTGAAAGAGGGGAAATTTAGGCTAGATATTAGAAAGAAATTCTTTATGGTGAGGGTGGTGAGATACTGGAACGTGTTGCCCAGGGAAGTCATGAAAGCCCCAACCCTGGTAGTATTCAAGGCCAAGTTGGATAAAGCCTTGAGCAACCTGGTCAAGTGGGAGGTGTTTCTGCCCATGGCAGGGGTTGTTGGGACTAGATGACCTTTAAGGTCCCTTTCAACCCTTAACATTCTATGATTCTATGATAAACGTGTACCTGTACTGCTGAGAAGAGGCAACACTGTTACCTCCCAGCCTAACGAGACACAGAGGGCAAATGCTCACCGTCAATAAATCTGCCTGTGACGTTGTCAGGTCCCAGGCAATGCCAAGCATATAAACCACTTTAGAAATTAAAATTCTCCCTTTTGTTTAATGACTGTGACAAGGAAGAGAAGAAGATGAGATATTTGTATTTAAAGATGGATACAGGAAATACAGGATTTAAAGGAAACACTGTATTAATTGGCTTTCAAAGAGTCTAATTTCCCAAGATGACTTAACTAATCAGGTTCATGTCACCTAGAGACACCAAATACTTTTTCAGTGCTTGCTTAAGACAGGGGGAAGGAGAATCAGGGAATACATAAAATGTACTTTACGATACACGATATGGAATCTTCATAGAATCACAGAATATGCTGAGTTGGAAGGAATACATCAGGATCATCGAGTCCAACTCCTTGGTCCTGCCCAGGACACCCCAAGAATCACACCATGCACCTGAGAGTGTTGTCCAAGGTCTTCTTGAACTCAGACAGACTTGGTGTTGTGACTGCTTCCCTGGGGAACCTGTCGCAGTGCTCAACCACTCTCTGGGAGAAAAGCTTTTTCTTTATATCCAACCCAAACCTCCCCTGACTCAGTTTCATGTCATTTCCTCTTGTCACGAGAGTGAAGAGATCTGTACCTGCCTCTCTGCTTGCCCTCATGAGGAAGTTGTAGACTGCAATGAGGTCTTCCCTCAGTGTCCTCTTCTCCAGGTTGAAAAGACCAAGTGACCTCAGCCGCTCCTCATAAGGCTTCTTCTCCAGACCCTTCACGATCCTCATGGCCCTCCCTTGGATGCTCTCTAATAGCTTTCAGTGATCCATATGACCATCCTGCTATATCCACAGTCTGGATATAATGATTATGTGAGCTTTTCCTAATTGAGTCAAGGTCAAGAGCAAAAATGAATGTTTTAGAAAGCAACTCCAACAGTTTGATGCTGCACACGGGTAGAAAGCACTACTTTCTGAGGATGTGCTGGATAAAAACAGCAGCAGTTTCCTTGCTACAAGGAAGAACTATCTGCATTCATTTTCCAGAGAACTGCTCCTTTCAACTAAATATTGCTAACTACTAGAAACAGAAGAAGGCTTAATACAATCCATACAAACAATCAGGAAGTTAAGCTTCAAGGAGTAGGTATGAGACAGAGTCTCAGCTGAGCTGAATAAGCCATGAGCTTATTTATGGCAAAGAAACACCCCATTTTCCTAAGGAGAACAGAACTATAGGGAGTGCAAGAAGATGGTGGGGCCTTTATCCAAAGAGGACTGAGATGCTATAAACTGCACTGGAGCAACTTGTGCAATGCTGATGCAGAAAGGCAAATGCAAATCTGGGACATGGGTCCAGTTCATCAGACACAGAAGTGGCAATTTAGGAAATTAAGTTCAGCAGAAATCAACAAGATTGATAAACAAAGTATAGGAGGAGAAAATATAGAGCAATAGGACTGGCTTCATTTCAGAGAAGAGGCATAATGAGATTATGTGAAATACTGTCACAAACATGTCAGTGATTAATTGTTTTCTGTGTACCCTCTGTATATGAGAAATTGGCAACACTGGTAAAAAGATTTCTGTAATGTATAGGAAAAATCTATCTCTTTGTAAGGAGAGTTAAGCACTGAAGCAGCTGGGGAAGTTAAGAAATCCTTGCATTCAGAGTTTTTTAAGAACATATGCAGCACTATTTGGACTCTTGTCATTTGAACTTGTTCTTGTAGTGTCAGTTCAAGAGATTCAATGATGTTGCAGATTTCTCTTGATTCTTTCTTATCAGTATATCTTTAGTCGTGGGCACAATAAAAAGCCATGACCATATTGCAGCTATAATATGATATATATGAATGTATGAGTGTGAATACAAAATGAGAACACACATGCATTATTTCTTTTTCACATTCCATGAAGCCAAAGCTATTTCTACAGCTTCTAGTTTGATTCATAACTTTTAACACTGAGAGAATAATCACACTGGAATCAAGACAAATAATAAAGATCAACGGCAAAAAAATAATCAACCATCTTCTTTTTAATAGGTAAACATACATGAAACAAAGGCATGAGTAGTGTTAAGTATGTGTAGTATTTTACATCAATATATTTCAAATCCAACTAACTTATTAATGTCCTTTTATAAATTCTCAAAAACATCCAGAGAACTAGATGCGTACAATGTTATACAATCATACAGCTTGAAATAGACAACTTTATAGAAAACAAATGATTTATCACAAGATGAAACACTAGGAGTCAGTGAAAGTACCAAAAATAGGAACCACAACACATCAGTATTCATTCTGAATTGTGTACAGTAGCTCACAGATGTCGTTCAGATTGGAGGCCTTAAATTTCACAGGACTACAGAAAACAGATGTGCCACTTGTTTAAACAATGAAATCCAGTGTTTTGCACTATTTGGAAATCTAAGACTGCAGGCTTCAGGGTATTAAAAAGGCACTAGGAATTATGTGGATATGAACAGAATCACAGAAGTGTTGATGTTGGAAGGGATTTCTGGAGATCATCTAGTCCAACTACCCTGCTATAAAGCAGGTTCACCTGGAGCAGGTAGCACAAGATCACACATACAGGTGGATTGAGAAAATCTCCAGTGAAGGAGATTCCACAGCCTCTCTGGGCAGCTTGTTTCAGTGTTCTGCCATCCTCAAAGTTATTCCTCATATTCAGATGAAACTTCCTAAGTTTCAGTTTGTGCCTGTTGCCCCTTGTTCTGTCAGTGAGCACCACTGAAATGGGTCTGGCCCCATCCTCTTGACACCTGCCCTTAAGATATTTGTATGCATCAATAAGATCACCTCTCAGTCATCTCTTCTCGAAACTGAACAAGCCCAGCCCCCTCAGCCTTTCCTCATAAGATAGATGCTCCAGTTCCCTCATCATTTTTGTAGCCATCTGCCAGACCTTCTTCACTAGTTCCTTGTTCTTCTTGAACTAGGGTGCCCAGAACTGGACACAGCACTCCAGGTGAGGCCTCCTCAGTGCTGAGTAGTGGGACAGGAACACCTCCCTCCACTTATTGGCAATGGTCTTCCTAATGCACCCCAGGATATCATTGGTCTTCTTGGCTAAAAGGGCACATTGCTGGCTCAGGTACAGTTTGTCGTCCTCCAGGACCCCCAGGTGCTTTATAAGCTCTGCAGAGCTGCTTTCCACCAGGTTGGCCCCCAGCTTGTACTGGTGCCTGGAGTTATTCCTCCCCAGGTGCAGGACCCTCCATTTGCCTTTGTTGAATTTCCTTATGTTCCTCTCCACCCAACTCTCCAGCCTGCCCAGGTCTCACTGAATGACAGCACAGCACTCTGGGGTGTTGGCCAGTTTTGTAACATCAGCCAGCCTGTTGAGGGTACTCTCTGTCCCTTCATCCAGGCTGAACAAGACTGGATCCAGTCGTGACTCCTGGGGAACATCCCTAACTACAGGTCTCCAACTAGGCTCTGCATCACTGATCACCACCCTCTGAGCTCTGTCATTTAGCCAGTTCTCAACATGACCTCCACTCATCCAGCCCACACTTTCTGAGCTTATCTACAAGGGTGTATTAGATGTATAAGGTTTTAGAAGCATCACAAGAAGGGCTCCAGCTCCAGCTCATCCCTGCTCCTACACATGTAGTTGATTAAAATGCCAAAAATTTTCTGTGTGTTTCCTGGACCCTAGCAATAGTGTGGGGTATTTGGACATCCTGACAGGCACTTTCTTTCCCTTCAGGAACACACAGCCTCTTCATTGCTTTCCTACAGAACTGGATGTTCAGAAAACGGAAGATGCATTTCCAATTTGCAAACTGATTATTTAGGACCTGGTGTGGCGATGCATATTTGAATGCCTTAGTGTCACTTGAGGCACAGTAGAGTATCTGACAAATCCCTGCAGAGCTGGTATATATTTCACACGAGACCTCTGTGAGACTGATTCACTTCTGGAGACTGATGGAGAGATGCCCTCTGTAACTCAGATAGCTCTAGATGTTCAAGCACGAGCAAATGAATCAAGCCCAAGGACACTTAATTTGGATTTCAGCCCTCTCAACGCATCCACCAGTCTGAAATGTTCCAACCATAAGAGGAGATGCTGACAGAAATAGCTCTGTACCTCCTCCTTAAATCCTCTGGCGGAGTGGAAAGAGGCACAAAAAGGAGCCAGGGATGGTGGAAGCAAGTCAGCATTGCTCGGCTCCAGGGAGAGGCAGCAGAGTCTGTTACTTTGGGTAGAAATACAGTCTGAATGACAAAACACAACATAACATGGACCTCCTTCTGTGAAGCCTCTTGAGAACAGTAATGTGATCTCCTTTTTCTTATTATTTTAAATAGATTATTACACAGCCTTGACTTCCCTAACCTCTATAGAAGTATTACTCCACTAGGACAATAATAACCCGGTGGGAAATTATATTAATTCTATAAATAGTGAAAAATTGTGGATAACCAAAGAGGTTAATCCCTGTTTAATCTTCAGTTTCTGTGCTAGTGTGTCATAAATCTGATGGTAAAGGCAAGGGACAGGATAGCAGAATAAAGCCCTGCATACAAAATGTAGTCATTTGAAAGTTTGCTTTAGCACTATAATGTTTCATAAAAGGCCAGTGAACTGACAATAATTGGAAAATAAGTACTAAAAAGAATAGCATTTATCTGCCCTTTCTGGCATGCTCACTTTGGATTCAAGAGCCTAGGGAAAGATAGAAATACTGCAGCTGAAATGCACTAATCATTTGTTTTCAGTACAAGAAAAAGGCTCCTCAAGGGGCAGCTAAAGTACTCAAAGGATGTACATTCTATAAATTCAAACAACCCTTAGATTACTCTGTCCATAGAGGTAAAGTAGATACTGAAAACAAGTATTTATTCTCTGCATGGTATTTTTTGTCTCTCACTGCTGCTAATATTATTCTTATGACACCAGACACTGCATAATTTGACATTTCAAATGTATGGCACCGTCACAATGATACATGAGGAAACGTTTACAGAATCTGGTACAAGAAGCAAAATTAATACTGAAAAGCAAATGATTTCCTTAGATTGCCTGCTATTCCTCAGTTTGCAGGGTAAATAGTCAGTGTAACAGTTAAACTTCAGAACACAAATAATTGATAGCTTTCAAGCAATGACTGTAGATATTTAACACCTACCTGTTTAACTACTTGGATTTTTGCCAGCAGCAATGTTATTTTGCTGCAGGCATGTCTGGCTATATGATCAATTGTGGTTAAAAATAATCATACACTGTGAATTCATTATGCTCTTTATGTAAAGGAATTATCTTTAAGACTTCAAAGAGAAAAGATTGCAAAAACACAACTGAAGAAAATAGTCCATGGAGGTCACTCAAGAAAAATTTAAAAAAAATATGGAAAATTAACAGAGTATGGAAAATTAACATGTTCCCTTCCCAAAGCATTTGGTCTTCTTTTGGACATTTTTAAAAACAATTTGTGAAAGGATATTTAAGAAATACACTGAATGTTTTTCTAGGTTGTCTTACATTTCTGCCCTCTCCACTCCTTTGGATAGCATCTCCTGCTTATTCCAGACACATCCACAAGCTCCATTTCCCTTAAGTTCAATCATTTTAAGAGTTTTTCTGAAGGTCAAGAAGAAACAAAAAGCATATATCAACATTAAGGGAAGAGGAATAATCTAGAGTGTCAAGAAGGAATCAGAGAGAAACCAATCATGTCCTGAGTAGCAGGAGGACAGAAAAAAGAAAAGCTTCACTCTGTAAATTCCAACACTCCAACCAATCACTTCTAATAATATAAATCAGCAGAACAGATTATGCAAAAATTATGAAAACACCAGCAATATGTCCAGTGATCTCATCACAGCTAATGTTTGCCTATGGAACGCTTTGGACTACATTTTCAAACGGTAGCTAAAATGGATAGCTGCATTGCCAGGAACTAAGTACCAAATGATTCTTTTCCAGATCAGTATTTTAGGGCTACATGACAAAAGCTAGATTCCTATGGCCTTGAGCACTGCTAGATTAACTTTTTGCAGGTGATAAAAGGTCTGTAATCTCCACAGAGTGCAGCCGACTCAGCATTACTACAACACATTGCTGCCTTATGCAATCACAGCTAGGACTTCGAAACAGCTAGAAGGTTATCAACCAAGATCTTCCTAATGTTAGATCGAGTCTATATACCTCCAGCCTTCTGGATGTAAAATTCTATTTGTTCAAAGGTGTTAGTATATATACTTGGTTGTAATAAGCTTTGAGAAGCTTTTGCTCATGTGTGACTCTGAATGTAGACTTCTCCAAATGAAGGAGGTCAGAGAACAAAGGCTACATACTCTCTTCCTATTTGTCTCATATTCAATCCCAAATTCCCAAAATCCTGATGTCATTTCTAGGTTAATGCTAATTTATATTACTCTTCACTATATTTAGTTTTTCCTTAGCTAAAAACAAAACAAAACAACAAACACTGGGATAAACAATTTTTGTCATTCTCTAGACACTCAGATCTGCCATCAAGTATCACACTGTGTTTTGAAATTTTGATAATAAAGAAAATAATCTTTCATTTAAATCAAGCCTCTTAAATGTCCCTTAGTAAGTTCTTTAAGGTTTTAATTTATATTTTTAGTTACTGCTAAAGAGCTCATTAACTGATCAATTCATTATATAATGACAATAACATAATTTATTTCTAAAGTGGAAACTAGAAGCAGAGTAAATCTCAGCCACAAATTCCTAGTAAGCCCTAACTCTGAAAATGAAATCACATGGAGAAAAACTGGTTTTAGATAAAGAAGAAAAAAGATAAAGTCAGCTTACATTCCAGAGAGGAACAAAGCCACTTTACCTGGTCCCACGCTGAAGGACCTTTTGTGAAGTCTCTAGACAGAGTCTTTTTCTTCCTGGAAAAGGAATGATCAATAAATATCATTTCTTTAGAAAAAATTCTCTGTCTATAAGCAATTTCTCACCAAGTTGACAGTTTGGGGTTTTTTTAGAGTCCCAAATCAGAACTATTAGGCTGCATTGTAGTGAGAGCTGAGTCCTTCAGGAACACTTTCAAAGTCAAGTTAACCCTCACCTATAAGTTGCACCTAGGACTGACATCAAAGGGATTTAAGCTGGTAATAAAGGCTTGCATTTCCAGTTAGGTCCTGCAGCTTCAATGGATCCCATGAGCTCCTGCCCCTGTCCTTTACTGAGACAATGCATCAAGACAGTATTTGTTCTCTTCTTAACTCAGAAAACTTCCACATCAGCTTATCAGCAGGTCAGATTCCAGCTCAGGAGCTCGAGACGGACATGTCTTTGGAGATAATCAAGAGAAGTAGATGAATAAACATATGATATATATTCTTATTTTTGCCAGGTTGACAGTGTTTGGCACTGAAAAACAGAAGTGTTGTGGGAGGGAAAAATGAGACTTGTTCTCCTATGATGTCTTCAGGTCTCTATGATGTCATCGGGTGTTACGATTCATTACACTAAAAAGATTATCCCAGATAAATAAGAGTAACAAGTAATAATGCCAATTACGCATCTAATGAGACTGAAACCATTACACTAAGTTTTACATTATTATACAAGAAAACACCTTATATATGCAGTCACTAAATGTGTGACAGAGTCCACATCGCAGTCCTGTCCAGAGCCAAGCAGCAGCACAGTGTTCAATCTGGCAGTCGCGTTGCCCAACAGCAGAGTCAATAACATCCACATATGACTAAGAACTACGTTGGAGCATGCTGGAAGTACAGAGAAAGAGACTGAAAAAGGGATCTGTTCAAGATAGTGAGAGGATAACATTGGGAGAGAGCAAGAACACAGACTAAGATAGTGTTTAGTGTATGACATATCCTAAAAAAATTATCGTAGTTCAAAGCTATGTTTTTGATACAAAATTGTCTGGTCTAAGTGAACAGCTTGTATTTTGCTGAGGGATAGATCATCTCATCATAATGGTCTCTTCTGGACATGGAAAGCAAAACCAGCAGCCAGCAACAGAAGAAATTGGTACAGTTTACATTGAAAGAAATCTGAAGCTGTCAGGAGAGAAGTAATGTGCCCTCCTTCCTAGCACTGAAATAAGAAAGCAAAACTTTGTAGTTTCCAAGGTGATATTGAAGGCCTAATATTTTGTACGTCTTTGGTAATCAATCACTTCCTTAAAACAATGCAAAATAACTGCCTAAGTGAATATAGGCAAAACTATGCACTTGGAATCGTAACAATTAATAGCTTTCATCATAATCTGAAAGAATAATAAACTCTTTAATAACAGACATGAAGTAAAACTGATATGTTCAGCATAACTTACTTGATGTTGTTAAAGCCAAGCTGCAGAAAAAAATAGATTTATGTATTCTATAGTATGAAAAATGTCAAATAGTATTGGGGAAAAAAGCTATATTCAGTCTTGCAGGAAGATGATTCTCCATCCACCCTTTGTAGTCACTGAAGTCAGACATTTTCACTATCCATTATGCTGAGGACTTTTATTTTTCCCCTTTTGGTGAATAAGTGCTGAATTACCTGTATCACTGAGTCAGCTAAGTAAATGCAGTGGCTGCTGCTTGCCAAAAAAATCATAAAAAGTTTGTCTGTGAGGAACTCCAGACATTTAAATACATGGAATTTGCTTCTGCTAATAACAGAGATTTATATTGCATTCTGAGAGAAGTGTACACAAATTCTAAAAATCACTAGTTGATATACTACATGCAAATAGACATGCTCAGTGAATGCTTGTGCTTTAAGACTCTTTCATAAGAAAGAAGCATTTAGCAATCTTCAGGGGCAGGGTCGATGAAAATGTGAAAAGAAATCACTAGATGAGGACTTAAAATCTTCTAAAGTCTCAGGGTCCCATATTCCATATGGATTGGATTTTGAGTTGATAGCCATATGCTGTTCTAAACATGAAATTTACTATTTATATATAAAATTTAGTTTCACTTTTTCTCTAGCTTCCCTTTATTCTTAACTTTTTCCTCTTAATCAATTTACTCCACAGTAGTTTTAAGCACTGATGAAATCAGTATTTGATTGCTGTACAAGAAATAAGTAGTTCACATTTTCCTAAAATTTTAACACAGCTGATTAATGCCAATAAGCTACAAAGTCATGTATTTAGTGTTTTCAAAGACATCAAAAAAGTAAGCCCAAATAATTAATCCATTTGCTTCGTAACTGGAATAAGGACAGACCATAGAGGCAGGTCAGATCTTCACAAAGCAAATCTCAGTCTAGGCTCAGTCCTGAGCATGCTGCAAATTAAGCTGCTGTTTTCCTTTGGCCTTCAGACAGTTTAAGGCCAGAAATGTAGATTTCAGTCATTTTTCAGTCTCTTGTATTGAACTTCATCAATTGTGAATTTAGCAGAATTCAAAAATAACTCAATCATTTCCGCTCAGTCAGATTTTGTCATCCTTTATGTTGGTGGAGCTGCTTGCCAAGTAAAGGACTGCATCATACATGGCATCTTTCTCCTCACAACTCGTGTACAGTCTGAAGACAAAAAAATCATTAGCAATTAAGCCATGAATAAAACATCTCAGCTTTCAACTCACTGATGCAATAAATACATAACAAGGACTGCAACAATAGCTAAATGTATTATATATATTTTTTAAAAAAGCTAAGAAATCGACCTTTATTTTAAACCTCTCCATTTGGCACTATTCTACTGAATATCTTGCATAATTTCAGAACACAAACTCAGAATAAGATTCCCCAAATTGTTCTACAGATATAAAAGAAAACTGACTTCTACGCAACTGACTTTGGTTATTGGAAGTGAGGTGCTTGTACACAGGATACTGCCTCTGACAAACCAAGCTGCAGTAGATTTTACAGAGGAAAAATGCTGTGCAGGAATGTCAGACAATTACAAGTGAGTAGTGATTTTAATTCTGAACAAATTGTAAGACTTACAGCAGATAAAATTATCTATACAAATGGCAAGACTAAAGAAATTATTCGTATCAGAATATATTAAGTATAATTAGAAGTTTAGGTGGAATAAATGTACAGTGTGACACAAGAATAATAATACGCCCTTTCCTGTTTCATAATCTATTTTTCCTGCCCTCTAGGGATCTGATTACAGATATGATCTGGAAACAATGTCATTTTCCTCAGCATTTCCCAAAAACCAGCTCTCAGTCTACTCAAAAAATGTTCAAAAGTGGTCTGTTTGGTGGCTGAAGCCAACAAGAATCACTTCCTGGGAGAGCACAGTTCTGTGTGCTCCCATCTTGTCTGTACAATCACTTCAAAAGATACCTGGCAGGTGCATGATGATGTAGCCACTCCCATTCAGTAGCCTGAAAGTATTCCTCTGTCACTGCCAGGGTGTGCACCAAACTCAGGAACTCTGAAGAATTTTGTTCAAGTCAGACATGGTCTGTGGGGACATTTCAAGTCATAGATGTTTCTAGCTCCTAAAACAACTTTTGAGTTTAATCAAGTTTCTGAGGAAGATCCACTTTATAATGCTCTCTTTAAACTAACAAATTTAAAGTAACTTTAACCTACAAAAATTGACCAAGAAAAGCCCTGATTTGATCTTCTTTTTTTTTTTTCCTTGATGTTGCAAATAAAAGTTTTTTTAACTGGCTCAGTCTCAAGGTAAATTCCATACTTCAACAATACTCCTCAGAAATTAACTACAGTGACAAAATCAGCATGCACTGCATGTATTAAAACACCACTGAACTTCCTAAATGGAAAGGAAAAACTTTAAGATTTCATTGATTCACAGGTACATTCACTGAAAAAAAAAAAGGAAAAAAGATAAAAATACTTTCTGTGAACTGCTGCTATCTACTGGAAATTTAATAGAAAGGCATTTGTTATATATATGGCTAGATTACTAGTCAAACCCAGGAAAATAAAGCAGCATACTCCCTACAATACTACCCATAAAATGTGCCCTGCTAACTTGATCTAATAAAGATCTAGTTGTAGTTACTTATGCAATTGTTTCAGCTAGATTCATATATTGATTTCCCTCAACTCTTAGCTTTGTGGGATTTTTGAGTTTTTCTTTTTCTTAAATGATCTCAGATGGTTTATTCCCCCATGTCACCTTCTCATCACTTTAATAAACAAGCAGTTATTTATACTAAGTAGTTCAGATCCTCAGACTTGGAACATGCCTCTTCTTTTATAAAACCCTGAATATCAAATATTTCAGCACATCGCTGAGGTGCTACTTCAAATACCAAAAGATGTACTTCACCAAACTCCAGCTGTCTAAAAGACCAACATCAAGTTCAATGTAATCATTGAGGTTTCTTCATTGCAGTCAATGGAGAAAGAGAGGTACTTCCAGAGCATGATTTATCTCATCTATTCCAGAAGAGATAAAATATTCACTGGAAGTACCTGCCTCTCTCCTTTTGAGGCAACCCACAAAACCAGTCCAGAACTGATAGCTAACCTTCTAACACTTTCAGTTAAATGAGATGAATCCCACCCTTACAGCCTAAGGCTGTATGTAGTTACCAAAAAAAAAAAAAAAAAAAAAAAGAAAAGAAACAGAGAATGCTCCAGGATTTTGACTGCTAAGCTGGGATCCTCCTGGACTTTGCTCTGTTTTCCTTTCTGCAGAAATCAGAGCAATGGGATGCAAGGAGAAAGCAGCCTCATCCACTTCAGGGTCACAGCCTGAATAGGAGCCAGCACCTCCGAGAGCACCTCAATAAGATTAGTAATGGCAGTTTATAGCTGTACAACCTTTCACTGCTGGAGAGGTGCCTGCTCAGCAGTGCTGCAGAGACAACCCCAAGGCTCCTTGGGACAAGCCAGTTCAGAAGCAAGGAAGCTGCCTTGACCCAGCCCCGTGTATCAGCTTTTCATCACATCTAATTTGCTACCTTAATTCAGCACACTGTCCTTGTTTCTGGCACAGTACCTGGTTCAAAGCCAGCTTGGTTATATCTGCATTATAGATACAGCCAGGATGCCTGGGAACTCAAACAGACTTTACTTGTTTGCACTTTAAAAGTTGTCTCTGCAACTAAAGGATTGGAAACACATTTTCCCCACAGGAAAACTTATTTTCTGGAGCATAGTTCAGGCTCAGGGAAGATAAAGGAGGAGACCAGTACAAGGGCAAACCCTGAACTACAGGGCTAGAGACAGTCTACCAAACCACAGCAAACAAAAAACATTTCCATATTCAGGAACCTACATGACTCCAAGGACAAACTGTTCCCAGTGCTTATGTACTCAGATAAGCTTATAGAGTAGAGGTGGAAAACAAGTGTCCTTTTCTATCCCTTCAAAAATTTTGAATGGGAAAATTTTCAACCACGTGTTATAACCAGGTATTATGCAAATATTTTTTTACCTATGTTTCAATTAAGGGGGTTTGCCCGGGCAGTCTCTTTGTCCCAGCAATACAGAGCTGCCCCGGGAAACAGTTCCATACTTAGGTCTGGGGTAGCCAAGGCATGGACTGAGAGTCACCAGAATGCGACTGTCCCATTTTCCACTGCTTGATTTTTTCTAAAAACTGGTAAAAATAGTAAAATTAACTAGGGGCTCATCTGACAGTCAGTGAATACAATGCTCAGTGGTGAACAGACTGAAGCCTTCACCAAAGCCTGATCCTGCATCAGTGAGAGCCTGTCTGACCCTATCTGGAGGATTACACGTAAACTTTGTAAAAATACCACTTGTCTGCAACTACCTCAGAACCTTTGTTTATCCTGGGCCCCTGAGATTAAAGCAGCAGGTAAGCAAGGAGCTGCTTTTTTTCCTCTCTTTTTTCTGCATTTTACCCACTTTTCTTGGGTCCACAGTCTGCTCATATATGCACTGGAGAGCAATGGTATTGACTTCCCCACAGGATTAAGGTCAAAGTGAGGAGCTGCTATGGCAAAGCCCTTTCCTTCCAGCCACATCCCTGCACCACAGTCTTTGGTCTTGACACAAAACACAAACACCAAGGTCACACCTGTGCTGCAGGAACACTTTGGAGTAACAGCAGCTGCACGCAGCACAAGCCACAAGTAGCCAAAAGCCTCAGCGGGACATCGGGCAAAGAAGGATTTCCAACCACAAAGCAGGAACTGAGCAATGTGTTTCCACACCACACATGCTTGCTGGAAGAAATTATGGAAATCAGCTGCCATTTGGTTTCTGGGGCTCTGAAGACAGGGAAGTTTGAAGTGACTCATATTTATTCAAACAATACCTAAGAAGAGTGGGAAATAACATCAGCACACCTACCATTAACCTGTCTGGTATACACACTGTATGCCTTTCCCACACATCTTCATCTCTTTCTTTATTGGATTTAGCCTGAATATTTTCTGGGAACGGAAACTTCTGACTCACACTTTACACTGAAAGTCAACAACGCAATGAGATTTTGTGCTAATTTTGGCTGGGGTAGAGTTAAATTTCTTCACAGTTTGGGGCTATGTTTAGCATTTGTGCTTAAACAGCATTGATAATTTGGGGCTAGTTTTGTTATTACTGATCAGTGCTTACACAGTGTCAAGGCCTTTTCTGCCTCTCACACCACTGAGGATGCGTGAGGAGCTGGGAGGGGAAACAACCAGGACAGTTGAACCCAACTGACTAAAGGGATATCCCATACCATACGACATCATGCTCACACACAAAGGTGGGGGAAGAAGGAGGAAGGGGGAGAACATTTGGAGTGATGGTGTTTGTCTTCCTCAGTCGCCATTACATGTGATGGAGTCCTGCCTTCCTGGAGATGGCTGAACACCTGCCTGCCCATGGGAAGTGGTAAATAAATTCCTTGGTTTGCTTTACTTTTGTGCACAACTTTTGCTTTAACTATTAGATTGTCTTTATCTCAACCCACAAGTTTTCTCACTTTCATCCTGTTGATTCTCTGCCCCATCCCACCAGGGGTGAGTGAACAAGAGGCTGCCAGCTGCCAGCTGGGACTAAACCATGATACCTTTTTCAGGGTATTCATGGGCAGACATCAGAATGACATGGAACTTAACTTTTATATGCATATATTTTGTCAGTTTCTGAGGGTAAGGAGCAGCTTACCATGTCTGCATTACATAAGGCCAAAAGCCATACTTCCATAGTCCTGTTCATGGTTATGCAGAAATGAGATCTACATTCCTCCTTCTCATAATCCTCTAAGTACAGGAAGAAACAGACTCTTGGCATCACCTTTACAAAAAGCTCTAGAAACAGTGACTGGGACTGACAGGAGCATGCTTTCTGGCAGTCTCCAGCTGGCATGGAAGCTATTGCAAATATAAAACACTCATCTTAGTTTTAACCTTCATATTGCACTACCACCAATAATGGCAACTGAGAAATCCTCCTTTTTTTCCCCTTTCTACATAGCAGAAGAGAATCCAGACCATAAAGATTTGATCCTTTGTCCATCAGGAACAAAAACAAAATTTGCTAGAAGTAGATGAGGGCTTTTCATGGTTCACTGAAGTTATATCTGTGCAATAAAACTAACTACCTTTGAATTCTGTATTCTAAACATGATTTAGTATGATATGAAAAAGAACAAGCACTTTCTATGGGCTTCTGAGCAGAGTAAACACATGCTGTAAGCTTCCCTTTTCACTGTCACAAAAAAATATACTAGTCCATTCACTGACATCCATTACTGAATATGCATAAGTCCTTAACAAAATTTACCTTGCTGAAGTCTGATATGCTATGTCAATGAAATCCCAGTGCAGTTTATCTAGGACCTGTAAGAAAGGATTCTGAGGTATATTAGCATGCTGCTGACTCTCAGTACAAACAAAAAACTCAGTCACTGAATAGAGTAGCCCTGTCTCCCAGTACAGTCTTGGAAATAAATGTCAGGCATACTTTCATCTGTACTCAAATCTGAACCAAGTTGTCTAAAGGGACAACATACCCTTTCACATACCCACTCATCTAGATTGAAATACTTTCTACATGGTACATGAGACTGGGAAAAAAAAAAACAAGAAGAAATTAATTCATGCTCTGAGAGAAATTCTTTTTTGTTTTTAATTTATGCATTTGCACACATTAATCTCTCTGCCTTGTTTAAAATGTCTGATGAAAACTGGCTTCACAGTTGATGCCACATCTTGATCTCATGGGACATAAGGAGAGAACAGTTTGAGCTACAAATTAAAGTGCAATTAAAGTTAGTTACATCATGCTTTAATTTTTAGTCACCCAGCAGGATCAATCACACACAGTTTATACTGGAAAAGAAACACCAAGAAACACAGGTAAAAAATGATGCAACTAAAAAAAATAAAGGGAAGCTTCGGTACCTTTCCAACCAGTTTGGGGGGGGGGGGGATTCTCCATAAGAAAGGTAAAAGTAGGTGTGTTTATTGTCTTCCAGGATTCCTAGCTGCACACACAGAATTGATCCAAATTAGAGTCAATGCACACAGTCCTTGAAGAAAACACTTGGCTGTGCCGACTACAACTCAGATTTTTTAAAATATAAATACTAATAAGATTTTTTTCAGAAGAGATAGAGAGTTTGTTATAGTCTCTTCCATGTATAACTAAAATATTAGCAGATTTTTTTTTAATTCTTTTGCAATTTGGATAATTCTAATTCTCACAATCATGACATGGCTCCTACTAATCATGTGTTACGGAAAAATGTTTATTATGTGTTTATCAATTCATATTTCTTACAGAATAATATGAATCCTAGCTCCCCAATGTTCAGGAGAAATGCCTAAGAGCAAGCATTTTTTTTGTACACAATTTGATTAAAACTAAACATAATGCAACTGCTCATAGGTGATGAGACAGCTAAAACAATCTAAAAGCCTTCTGAGTACTGGGGGGAGAAAGGGGATTGAAAATGCAAAATTAGTTTCAGACTTAAAAATGAAATGATGGGAGCCATCCAAACATAGTGTAAATGCCACTGAATGTTAAGCCAAACAGATAATCTTCTCCCTGGGGCCAAAAAAATTTTAAATTAATCTTCAAGCATGGGATTGAGTCAGTAAAATTACAGTCTACCCTCCATTCCATGAACTACACTCATAAACAGTCCAATTCTGCAAAGAAACAAGTTATCCTCCTTTCATATTGATGAAAAATAAAGCCCATAATGGTTTCCAGGATTGCATCTAGTGTTGTTATTGATACCACCTTTGGTAATAAAGAAGCATTCATACTCATAACCAAATACAGACTCAAAATATACTTCTTTTGCATATCAGGGCTAAACATGGCAAAAAAATCTCTTTTCAGCAGAGCTCTTTCTACCATAGCGAAAATTTTAGTTAAACGATGGCAATCCTCAGAGCATTCACAGTCAGCACTGACTGGCAAAGAGACCAGACCAGACCTGACTCCTAACTGGGCTGCTGGGCTTACCATTAGTTTAGCAAGACAGGAATAGCCAAGAAATCACTGTCTCAATTTCTCAGACAGTCTGACAGTACCTGCTGACTTCTCCTTTGCAGGACAGTAGGACAAAGTCATTCCCAATTTAATAGGATTGCATAGCAGTTTCACATGCAACCCTGGCACAATTATGATGAAATCAAGGAAACAGACCATAAATGAATCCTTTAGCGTGAAAAACAGCAACCTCAGCCTATCCTCCAGACATGCCGTGGTAGCAGAACTGATGTAGGTCCAGAGTGCAAGGGAACAATCTGAATAGATTATTTAGCATGTAACTGGATAGAAGAATGGACAGTAAGATGAAAGCTATGCAATAATCTAAAAACAAGAAAGCATGCCTCCATCACTGAAAAATGTGAAAGCCAATGTAAATGTTTTACTATATTTACTATATTTACTAAATATTTTACTATATTTACTAAATATTTTATAATGTTCAGCCCACTCATAACATAGAAAAAAACTACTGTGAAATCATTCAGCAGACCAAGACTGTAAGAATTCAAAATCATAATTAGGATCTGCAAAATATGACTAAGAATATCACTATTTAAAAATTTCTAAAGTATGATATTAAACGTACATACTATTGTTGTGTCAAGAAAGTGAAACATTCTTATCTGTGTAGTATCTCAAGTAAACAGAGAATAACATCAAAGGAAACTGACAAAACCTTCCAAGTATAAAATTTAGTCCAGAGACATGCTTTTATTATTTTTTTATTTCTTGCAACCTGTTAGTAAGTTTTTGAATTTAAAATAAATTGCCTCTGAACTTGATTCCATCCTTTCACTTCAAGAAAAATGGACAAGAACAGTTCAACAAAAATTCCTTTGCACTTGTAAAGTATACCTTCTCCTTCAGCTAGAATCCATAAGAGGGCATTTTCTTTATGTCAAATTTTGCCACAGAAAAACATAATTCTAGCTCAATTATTTTAATTTCTTTTCTCACCTACTTGACCAGTTCAAATTATACAACTGGTAAAACTGAGAGTCTTATTAACTGAGCTGCAGTTTCGTTCATTCAAAGGCAGCTGGGAGCAATAGGCATCTTTCACAACATGCCCAGAAAAGGAAAGAAACCTTCACATTTTGTTGGGGAAAGTCAGACCGCAAAAGTTTTAGAGAGAATTTAAACAGGTAGGAATAATGTTCCATTTTGTCAGATGCATTCAACATTTTTAAACTGAATGGCAGAGATGCAAGCTAAGGATTTCTTCCTTGCTGCCTGCCAAGCAAGTCAGACCTTCAGCCCTTTCTTTTTACTTCAGTCTACTTAATGAATGGCAACACAACACAAAATCTCTGATTCAGCTCTGAGCCTATTTACAATCCATCAGTCCAAGAAAGAGAGTAGATCCTGAGATTTTTGCTAATAAGCTAAGTTCAAAATAAACCCCTCCTTGTCTTTGACATACAGACATTAGCAGAGGCATCATTTTCTGAGGGTAAATACAATGAAACATTTTTTTACATAACTGGTGAAGCTGCAATGACTCCTACATACCATATCAGCAAGCCTAAACACCCATCTTAAAATTTCCAACTTTTAAAATCACAAGTTATAACATTTTCACCTCCAAAGAGTCAGCAGATGCCTAAAAAAAAATTCAGTTGATTTAAAGACACAGGTCAGAGGCCATCTTCTCAGGTAAAAGGATGTACTAAGAAGCTAGGTGAAAAAAATGTTAAGCTTAATCTAATTTCTGACAAAAGCTCTTTTCAGAGACTTCCAGAATGAGCCATTTGTACTTTTGTGCTGAAAACATGTCTTAGAATTGTTTGCCTCTTCAGATGGCAGGTGAAGAATGACCTAACAGAAGAGCCAAATGGCAAATAGTGTTGTTGACCTCTGAAAAGAGGGACAACTATGTTTAAGTCCTTGTTCTAAGCTAAGGAAAGCAGAGAATCAGACTTTTATTTACCATGATGTACTTTTAGTGCCCTAAATACCTGAATAGTTTCTGTTCCAATATAGCAGGTTTCCATCTTTGTGCTCATTATTCTCTAGAAAATTTCAAAGTATCTAAAGTTTTCCCTATGTTAATTCAAGACCAACAAGAAAAGCTCATTTCAGATACTGTTCTGTGCACCCAGAAGCTTTGCAAACCCACCTCATAGCTCACTATGCCACACTCAGCTCTGGCATAAGCAATTCTATTGACTTGCACAGATTTGTGCCTAATTTCTCAAGGTCTAATTTAACACTGATCTCTAAAATGCTCTTGAGCAGACCTCAGAGCTGCTTCCATTTATTATTTTGTACCACAAGCAACTATTCCACTATTCAGCATCAATTTAAAATCAGGTGCACAGCACCACAGTCAGCCAGTTATCTAAACATATGTCAGATAGGCAAGGCTCAATTACACTGGAGGAGTGAAGAATATACAGAAGAGATTCATCACCAACTCAGATGAATACCAATAAAAGATGTGATCAGTAAGGGACTGCACGGAATACAAGAATGTGGACACATTTTGTGAGTTAGTTCTCTTGTATTCCATTAAAACCAACCTTTAATCATTTCTTTTTTCAAATTGATGAATTGGGTGAACAAGACAAGACTTTAAATAGTTTAAGTCTGTGCACAGAGCCCATGATCTAGTCCATAAAAATCAGTGAATGTTTTTGTCTTGTTCTTGACAGACTTATTCCAACGACAGACTCTAGCCAACACCTAGACTACCTGGTAAATTTTGTCTTGGCCAAAAAGACATTTCACTGTGAACTTCTCCACATGGATTTTCTTACCCTCCCTCTGGCCCACCGGAGCAGCCCTGGCAACACAGCAGGTTCTGGGCACAGGACAGCAGATTGCATGGCAGCATGGCAGACCCAAACCTGGCATACAGCTTTCTGCAGAGCAGACCTTGGCAAAACCACACAGCAAGTCACCAAGAATGGATTGAGGAGCACCAGAATAAGGACAGTTCAGTGCGACTGAAAAAGAGGGTGGAAACTGTGATTTTGTTCCCTGCCAGGCACTGTGACACCTTAGAGTTGTTGTGCAATAGATCAGGAATCTTGAATGAGTCTTGAGAACTCATTGGGTATATGATATACCTATTAGATACCAAGAGCAATGGGAGAAATGTGCTGAAGGAATATCCCTCTTGACAAAGAGCAAGCCAGTGGAAACAAAAGGGAGATGAATAGGACTCCTTTCCTCTCATTTCAACGTCCTCCCATGAGAATTTTCTTGGGTTTTAAAAGTGTTTGCATATTTATGCTCCTTATTTGATAGATGCAAAGACAGCTGGAGCTATAAATTCTTCTTTATAGAATGGGATTCAATTTTGTGACACACACAAATGCAAGTAAAAATGAAAGACTTTGGATCATCCATTGTCAGTCAAAGCCTCAAATCAACTGCATTTGTACAGTGGCTTAGTTTTGTTCTTTCTTTTAATTTAAGGGCAATAAAAAGCTTTTCTTCTAGATACAATAATACGCAAAGCTTTGGAGCTCTGCATCCAAATGAGCTTTTAGCAGTGTAAGCATATATTCATCTTTTATTACTCCTTTTATTACTACCACTATTACTATTATGTGCTTTCTTTCCCAAAGCTTTGTTACCTGGATGAGTTCTATCCTTATCTATCATTGGAATAATTTATCACTCCCTTAACCATGGGAAAACGAGAGGTTTCCTTTTCTTCTTCCTTGAATGTTATCTGCTCCAAGACAAAATATAACACCTGCTGTTTTCTATCACATACTTACGAATAGAAAAAAATAACACTGTATTTGATATTGTATCTCTTTGTGAATAAGTCAGACGGTTATATTTTTCCATGGAATATACAATTAGCATACACACGAGAAAAATAAAACAAAAGGATCGAGCTAAATCTGGTTTTATAAGCAAAAGGAGTAGCGAATGTAAAAATGGGTCACTTTACAGGGTCTCCTGGTTCTATAGTTCTGCAGACAGCCTTCTGATAGTTACTGGGAGCTCTGCTGGGGTTGACAGGCAGAGGCAGGGACTGCTGGTGGTATGTAGTACCCAACCCATCTTGTGGTGGGGACCTCAGCCCTGCAGTTCCTGCAGATGAGCCGGGCTCATATATGCTCACTCATGAGTGCTCACTGGTTGGGATGCTTGTCTCTCTCCATTTGTGGACTCCATGATCTTACAGAACTTTTCCAACTTAAAGGACTTTATGAGTCTATGATTACACAGTATCCAGCACCCTCTGTAGCAGGAAGCAGGAGAAGCAATTTAATAGACACCTAATAAGCAGAAGAACTTTGATACATTCTGCATCCAGCTAGGGATGGAAGCCTGTGCCTCTGTGCACTTTCTTCAACACAGAGACACACTCTGGTGTCCTACAAACATTTGCTGGCACTAAGAGTCCTTGTGTCTGATATATCAGTGCCACTGACATCCTTGAACAGATGCATTTATTCCAGAAAAACTGCAATTTTGCAGAGAACAATGAAAGCAGCCCATAATTTTCCTGTTACAAACTGTACCCACAGCAAGAGCACTTTGATGGCAGAGATCAGCACAACCACAGCAGCAAATCCACACCAGCGCTATGTCTGGCCTGAGGTCCTGCAGCTTGACCCCTCTTTCCTCTTCAGCTTTTACCTGTCTGGATTACAACCTTTTACTTTCTCTTACAGTTTTTTCCTTCAACTTTGATCATCAATTTCCCTGCGGCACAAAGGATGCTGAGGCAGAGTAATGTGCACAAAGATTTATCAGCAGGACCCACTGCCGATGACATGCATTGACTCTAATAGACAAAGTAATCTGAGGGGAAAAACAAAAACGAAAACAGAGAAGGACACAGAAAAGACAGGAGAGGGAAAAATGCAGAAAGGAGGAGGAAAAACTCCCTGGAGGCTAGTCAGTAAGGACAGCCATGGGTCCCAGGTGAGCCTCATCCTCCTGACAGTGTCTCCAGTGATGATGATGAAGGCAGAGAACTTTTCCCCTCATCCTAAATGTTTCACTGAAACCCACTCAAACTTCCTATGGATTGTTCCTGCTTATGATGGTGTTAGCACCAACCAGAGTACCCACACTGATTGGTAAGCTTTTTTCCACATGTATTATTGGACATTTATTGAGCATTTAGATGACTATCATCTACTTGCTGTATGAAGTGTTTGATTTCCCTAATATAAATTAAAATCTGTTCATATTTTAGTGATCGTAATTATTTCACAGTCTTTCCTAGTGTAGCTCTCAACTTGTACAGAGTTAGCAATGCCAGAAGTAGGCATATGTCTGCAGATTAAAACAGAACTGAGTTTTCTGATTTCCAAAGACTAAAACCAGAATTTGTACCATCCTACACTTGAATTAAACTAGTAGGCTCTCTACATTTCTGGTTATCACAAGTAGGGCAGGTTTATGTCAGAAAACAGAACCCAAATCAGCAGGGGAATCTCAGTAAGAAGGCTGAGGACTGAATGCACATGGTGAGTAAATTATCCTCTCATCTTCCAAACTGCTCCCTCTGGATCGCATTATTGACATGCATTAGTTGTGTGCACCAGCACAGAAAAAAACTGAGGCATATTTCTGAATGATAAATGATCACTTTATCAAGAAGGGATAAGTGGACTACATAGGATAGCAGCAGCTAGAGAAATACAATAAATTGTCAAATAAACAATTTTTGAACTTCATTTTACTTCCAAGGATTAATTCTAATCTCTCCATTTGGATTCTGTCCTCAGCTTCCATTACAGCAAGGTAAACTCACAAGTGCTTGTGATACGTGCAACCTTGCTGGGCCACTGCCCATGTTTCTCTGAATAAAGAGGGGATTCAATTACTAGCATTCAACTCCTAGGATAATAGGAGAAAAAAGAGGACAGAAAATTATTTTTAAAGTTCCAGAAAACCCACTGAATGTCCAAGACAGCAATCCAAGCAGTTACTTTCTAGCATAACCTATGATTATGTGATTAAGTCCACCTATCAACATTGTAGGCTGCTAAATGTACTGAGAACCCACCACTGAACCTGAAAGTGAAGACCCAGGGCAAGACAAAACAAGGCAGACAAGCACAAGGACTCTGCTTCAGTCCCTAAAAATGTTACAAGTGATTTACTGCTGTTGGCACGGGAGGAAGACAGGCAGCGGGCCAGCAGATAGGGCACCCAGAAAGGGTGAACCCTGATGATAGACAGGCAGTAGGGCTTTCAAGATGCCCACTTATCCCACAGAAGAAGGGAAGAGAGGTCAGTGAAGTCCATTCACTGGGAATCATGACTGTGCTTATCTGGCAATCCAGCCATGCAAAGCACATGCCCCTCCCCAGGAGCAAGGCCTGTAATATCAGTTTTCCCCCGGGGTGCTCCTTGACGCCTCTGTAAAAGATGAGTGGCAATGCCAACACTAGACTGGCAACTAGGACAACCCTGTGTGTCCTATGGGTTTCCTAACTTCCCAGATGAAGGGTCCCAGTGTAACTGAACTCCAGCACCCCCTGGAAATGGTAGACTCCCTATGCTGTCAGTGGAGAGAGGAGATAGGAAGATTAGATCCTCTTTCAGTGCTGGTGGCTTTGCTTTTGCCAGTTTCAAGACATTTCCAGACTTCTTCAAAATACTCAACGACCATTTCCAAAGTGGTCCATACTTGAAAATATTGGTCTCCTGGGTTTCTTCTAAACAACCCAAACTAAACCTGCTAAAACAGTGTTCTAGTAACTAAAAGTGTTTAACAACTCTTTTCTTTCATGAACAATATATGAACTTCATTTGGAAAAGGAATGAAAACAAGGCAAAAAAATAGGGCAGAAAAGTAATTTCAGGAAGCTTGTAACAAAAAGCAAGTCTTTCAGCTCCCACAAACCTCCATACATAATAAAAGCACTAGATCACACACCATGGCAATAGAATAATTTTCCCTCTCAGTTTTTATTAGTGGTCAATAACTTATTTCAGGCATTTCTAAAAACTCGACTGTAACAATTTTGAAAATATAATATATTGTTAACTAGAATGTGACTTGTGTGACATCTTTTACGAAAAGCAGTCATTTATTAGAACAAAATATAGAGAAGGGATAACACATTCATATTCCATGAGGATGTATTGCAGTTACAGATAGGACAATCATCCTGTACTTTAAAGTTCACCATTACAAAAGTTGGATATAAACTAGAAAGTGTCACCTAATTAGAAACTTCTATAAAGGAAGTCTTGAAAAAGAATAAACATAAAACTATTTGCAGCAAGCCTCCAGGTCTTACTTAGATGTGCACTAACCTTTGAAGAATCAATCTACCCATAGTCCTTGGCCAAATTGTGCTAGTGCTTAAAACTAACAGACCCTTGCTAAAACTGTGTGATTTAAATTGTCCTGGGTTATCTTTTCAGATGACCTCCCACTGCACAGCACCACAAGAGTGAATTGGTTTAAAGCACGTGACATCCTCCAAGTACAAAGTTACTACCGGAGCCTTGCTTCTGACCCAGAAACCGACTGCCTTTTTGTTACAGAACAGATGGTAGCGGGAAATCAGCATCAAAGCATGCATCTTACAATTGACATTTAGCATTGTTTCTAGTTTTTAAATGCGGTTTCCCTCTAAAAGAAAAAAAAAAAGCTATCAAAGAGTTGTGAGAATTACATTTTTGCCTTCTTTTATGGCTTTGCAGGTTAAATATCTCAATATACCAGCAAAAGGGCTTTTTCTTCTAAATCTCAGGCCTACAAATTCACTCTGGGGAACAGGAAGTCAAGCTGGGTTGTTTCCATCTTAAACATTAGTACCAGAAATAAAGGCTTCACAAGCCAAATTTAACTCTCAGTTGTGCTTCTGTAAATTCCCTACTTTTAAATCAAGCTTTTACTTTTGAACACCACATCAGGTTAATTGTCTCTAATGGTTTACAGGGCAAATATTTTAAGTTTTTGGAGTTGAGTTTGGAGGGATAGAGGTTTATCAGAGCACTGCTGATGCAGAGACTTGGGACCCTGGTCACATTTCAAGTATCACCTCCTAAGGTCACAGGAGCAGGCGATTCCCAAATGCTGGAAGTCAAGCAGGGAAGGCAGAAGGCCAATTTGGCTGAGCAAGGATCTTCTCTTGGAAATAAGGCAAAAAAGGAAGGTGTATGCCCAGTGGAAACAAGGTCAAGTGACATGGGAAGTATTCAGAGATGCTGCTTGCCACTGTAGGGAGAAAATTTGTGCAGACAAAGCTCAACTGGAGTTTAAGCTGCCAGAAATGTGTAGGACAAAAAAAATATTTTTTCAAATACATTAATGGCAATAGGCAGAGCAGAAATATCTTCGTCCCATTCCAGGATGAGAATGGTCACCTCACAAACAGGGACAGAGACAAGGCAGAGGTGTTTAATGCTTTCTTTGTCTCTATCTTCAACACGGATGATGGATCGAGGGGGTCTCAGTGCTGTGAGCTTGATGACCATGACTGTGAAAAAGATCAACTCCCAGTAGACCCTGAAATTGTGCGGGATCTGTTGCTCCAGCTGGACCTCAAAAATCTATGGGGCCTGATGGGATTCATCCCAGAATCCTCGAATAGCTAGCTGATGTCATTGCACAACCCCTCTCAATGATTTCTGGGCAGTCTTGGGAATTCAGAGAAGTCCCAGCTGGCTGGAAGCTGAAGAACATTGTCCCAAGTTTCAAGAAGGGAAAAAATAAGGACCCCAGAAATGACAGGCCTGTCAGTCTCACTTCATTGCCTGGTAAAGTTATGGAGAAGATTATTCGGGGAGATATTGAAAAACACCTGAAGGACAACGCAGTCATTGGTCACAGCAAGCACGGTTTCATGAGAGGAAAGTCCTGCTCATCAAACCTGATTTCCCTTTATGACAAGGTAACCCACCTGGCTGATCAAGGGAAGCCAGCTGATGTGATCTTTTGGGATTTCAGTAAAGCTTTCGATACTGTCTCTCACAGGATCCTTCTGGACAAAATGCCTAGCACACAGCTGGATAAACACATCATGTGGGGGGTGAGCAATTGGCTCATGGGTCAAGCACAGAGGGTAATAGTGAATGGGGTGACATCAGACTGGCAACTTGTCACTAGTGAGGTTCTGCAGGCCCCATCTTAGGCCCTGTGCTCTTCAAATGAATGACTTGGGTGCAAGACTGGAAGGGATACTAAGCAAGTTTGCAGATGACACAAAACTGGGAGGAGCTGTTGACTCCCTCAAAGGCAGGGAGGCCCCACAGAGAGACCACAACAAATTAGAGGACTGGGCAGTCACCAACCACATGAAGTTCAACAAGGGGAAGTGCTGGATTCTGCACCTGGGACAGGGCAATCACAGAGGTACATACAGCCTGGGCAATGAGATGCTGGAAAGCAGTGCCATGGAAAGGGTCTTGGAGGTCCTGGTCGATGGCAAGTTGAATATGAGTCAGCAGTGCCCTGGCAGCCAGGAGGGCCAATCGTGTCCTGGGGGGCATCAGGCACAGCATCGCCAGCCAGTCGAGGGAGGGGATTTTCCTGCTCTGCTCTGCACTGGTGCAGCCTCACCTGGAATATTGTGGCAGTTTTGGGTATCACAATCTAAGAAAAATATTAAGCTATTAGGGAGTGTCCAAAGCAGGGCAATGAGAATGCTGAAGGGTCTAGAGGAGAGCCATATGAGGGGGAGTGGTTGAGGTCACTTGGTGTGTTCAGCCTGGAGAAAAGGAGTCTGAGGGGAGACCTCATTGCAGTTACAACTGTCTCGTGAGGGGAAGACGAGGGGAAGGCATTGATCTCTTCTGTGTGGTAACCAGTGACAGGACCCAAGGGAATGGCCTGAAGTTGTGTCAGGGGAGGTTTAGGTTGGGTATTGGAAAGAGGTTCTTCACCCAGAGGGTGGTTTGGCACTGGAACAGGTTCCCCAGGGAAGTGGTCACAGCACCAAGCCTGCCAGATTTGAAGAAGCATTTGGACAATACTCTTAGGCACATGATGTGACTCTTGGAGATGGTCCTGTGCAGGGCTAAGAGTTGGACTCAATGATCCTTTTCGGTCCCTTCCAACTCAGCATATTCTGTGACTCTGTGGTATTGTCCTACCAAGGGTCTCTGCTACTGGTCAGCCCCACTCTGCACACTTGCTTGAGTCTCTGAACACAAGTGATTGCCATGTCTGCTTATTAGTCTTTGAATTCCTTTGGCCCTCAGACTGCTGACTCGAACAACTCTTCTTCACCTTTTTATCCCTGAGGAATAATGTGGCTGATATCCTCAGTAAATAAGATTTTCCCTGAAGACAGGTTGCAATTGAATAAGTGGGGAACTGAATATCTTTTTAGTCCAGAGATAAATACCAGCGCTTCTGCCCTCATACAGCAAAACATACCGGCTGTGAGGCAGTGTAGCAAAGCCCTGCAGCCATGCCTGCCCTGCTAAGTTCCTGCAGAACTAAAGGGCAGACTAAAGCACAGCACATTCCCTGCACCACACTCTGCACACTCATACTGCCCCGGTCACTTGTGCCACAGTGACGTATTTCCCATGAGGACATGCTGATCACAGTATCAGTCTTTCTGATCTACATATGGCCATAGTTCAAGACTGAAAGTCACTGTGGCCCTTATGGCAAGAGGCAGACAGCAAGCAAAAGCAGCACACCCATGCTTAGCTCTCCTTCCTGATGCTGAGCACACACTTTGCTCATGCTAAAACTTTGCACAGGCACAGTTATTATTCCCCTGCACTTTTCAGAGCTTGCAGAAAGCTGCTTTGGCACTGGCTTGGGTTCAGAGAACGTGGCATAAGTCAGTTTGGGAACAAGTGCAAGCTCTGGCCCACAGTGACAATATATTCTAACCAGATGCATAAACAATGAAGTCGTCTCACAAGTAAGCAAGGGAAACTCTTCTCAAACTTGCTAATCAGGGACGTTTCATCAAAACTAATTTCACCTTTAAGCCCTGTAACTGAGTAAACCGATTATTTTTAGACCTGCTCTAAAACATTGCAGCAGAAATTCCAGAGAGCTCAGCAATTTCTATGACAACATTTTTACCTGTTTGTGAAATGCTTCGTAGTAAAGCAGACAATGTCTTCACTGAAGGAAGCCCCAGAGAAATCTCCCTGCTTATTCAGATGCACAAAACTCCACAACAATACTGGTACACTTCTGATATAGCTGATGGCAAGCTATGCTTATTTGTCTGGGTCTACAGGTTCAAATTGCCTCAGCTAACTTACTTGGAACTAATGCCATTATAAAATGTTTGTAAATGTCAGAGATTATCCTCTTGGTTGATTTTGTATTACTTACTCTTCAGTGCTTTAAAACGACACAGCACCGTCCTATTTAAAAGTAGACTTTTTCCAAGTATATGCAAATGCACCAAATTCAGGAGTTTCCTATTGTTTGGAAGTTTGCTGAATGGTAGCAAATATCAACATCCTGCTCCCACAAAAGAAGCTTCATTGTGCTATCATTGCATTCGCTTTTGAAAAAAAAATATGCAATAAATAACTTTAGACTGCAGAACTGGAACGTTAAGGTTCTTACATGTCTATCAGGGAACAGATATAATTAAATATACAGTTCACAGTATACACTAAGATTTACTGCAGTTCAACCTCTCTTCCTCAGAGTTATCAAAAAAAGAAAGATAAATATACCAGTAGCACTTCCTAGGAGCAAAGCCAAGTGTCTGCTTTGAAAAGAAAAGATTCCCCCCACTATTTCATCTCTAAAACCCCTCCTAGTTTTAGAAGAATATTTAGAAAGGGAAAGATTATGAAAATACAGAAATTATACAAAATATACACCAGGTCATAATACAGTCAGTCCTATCCTAAGCAATACCTACCATCAGACAATGGATTCAGCCTCAGTGCATGTTATGCTCCATTTTTATTTCTGAGTTTTAGGTATACTTATATTATTCTTTGCTTGAAATGTAAAGAAACGGGGGCCAGAGCTGTCAAAAGACATAAAGCCAAACCTTACTTTAAGCACTAAAAATTAGACAGTTCTTATGTACTTAGTGTGAACATTGCTACTTAGAGAATGGAACTATATCCAAGATATAACAATGGAAATTCATATATTCGAAGTTTGTGCATTTTTCTGCTTCTCCTTCCTTTCACAGTCTTTAAAAAAATGCTTCTTACCCTAATAATCCAGGATGTATATCACTGTAAATACTCAATAACACACCACAGCACAACACTCTGATTTTTAATTCTAAAATAATGTGAGCAATAATCTAAACAGCTACACATGTATTTTTCTGCCAGACAATTTAAAGAAAATTAGATTGTACACAAGCAAAAAGTAGCACTGGAACAAAGAAGCAAAGAAAGAGCACAGAAAAGCACTTTTATCATTTTCAATGGCCAAAAAAATTGCATTAATGTTTGGATTTTTCAGCTAAGGACTAATGTTGGTGATGAACTGGGCACATTCTAGAAATAGGAGTCTCACTGTGTGGAGAGGGGGACTGAGGTAACAAACTGAGACAAGTCAGGGGAACTAACTTTGAAATTACATATTTGCCAAGAGCATTGAGTGTTCTGTATTTGAGCAAAACAACCTACTAAACCAATTTCACTGCAACATATACTTCTTCTTAACTCGGCATAGCTTGCAAAAATCTTAACAGGGACATACCTTATTGCATTCAGGAAGCCTGCATAGTCCAAGATAATTCCATATCTATAAAATTTTCCTGTATGGAATTTTTTTTTACAAAGGTAGCATTCCTAATGAATACACTCAGATATTAAAAACAGTTCTTTCTGAATACATTTAATTCCATTCTAAAATACAGATTATAGTATGATAGCAAAAGAACTCTTTTCCTGGTATAAGACACATCTTCTTTAGAAGATGTGAAGGGTTTACCAGAAAATCTTTTAAAGTGATGACAGAATGCAATGCTTCTGACATCTAAAAATGATAAATATGCAAGACACAAAATAAATTCTTTATTGTCGTCTTAAAAATGAATGAGAACATGAGTTTTTTTATACGCTGGATGAGTTCATAATATCTCCCTTATGGTTTATTTGAACTTTTCCAGAGAAGAAAAATGATTTGCCTGGCCACATTTTATTACTTATAGCACAGATTAGAGAAAATCTTCCTTCCTCCCTGAGACGTATTGCAGATCTCTGTCAGTGTCTCCTGAACACCCTTCTTTTGTGGGAGTCTTTCTCCAAAAATGGCAAAGGTGACCCCATGTAGATGAGGGATGAGATATAACAAAAAGCCTTAAGCATCATTAGCTATGGAGATCACTTTTAGGCAAAGTACCAAAGATGAGCAAGCAGTCTGCTGGGATGTATTCTCAGCAAATGTGAGTTAGGGATACATCTATGAGAAATGCATATTGCAGGATCAGCACAAATGCATACAATGCATACCAATGCAAATTGCCTTCCTAAATTCACAGAAAAGCACCTTCCTCATTTGTTTCTCTGAACAAGAATTACTCTATACAGACAATAACTTATATTAAGAACTTTTCTAGGGCTGCTAGATTGAACATATTATGTAAATGATGGAATTTACAACTTTTCTCCATCTAAAATGTAATTATAACTCATATCTGTGATGTAGCAACAGAAAATCCTTTCCTGCAAGGAGACGATCCTAATCAGATTAACCTGAATTTTGACACTGATTTGCATAGAAAAAATATTGGGACTCTGAATACTTACGTATGAAACAGCAGTTATCTGCCTCCAAGACACTTCCTAGATTGGTGCAGATCTGTCACCTTGTATGACTCCCCCAGTTTCCAAATTGAGCTTCTGAAGTGGTCTGATTTTCACATCACTGTTCCAAAGTCAGCAGCTATTACCCATAACTAATATAATATGACAACACTCCTCAATGTCTCACTCTTCAAATGCCCTTAGTAATTGCCATCATTCAATATTTAGAATTATGCATGCTGGGAAAATGTAGCTTATAAGTATAGAGTCTGTTATGCACAGACATTCTTCTCAAACTTTTATTTCTGAGTTCTGAGGTAATATGAACCCTATGGATGAAAAAGCTTCAAAACAAATACATTTCAAAGTAATGTTTTATTCTACAGAGAATATCCTTGAAAATATAATAGAAGGAATTCTGACCAAATTGCCTTCTGTTTGCCTGCTACCAATAAAGACAGATCACACTCAGTTTGCAGTACTGAAGCCATTCAGGTATGCCCACAACCCACTAGAGTTAATCCTGAGCTCTGCAGCTAACTTTGCCAAGGCAGCTCTAGATTACAGAAAAGGAATACGGACAAATAATGACACATAATTACCACTTGTGTTCTTCAAGGTGTGTTATCCTGCTGACCTGTTCTTTCCTCCCCACTATCAAACATTTCTTTTATGAGAGCTTTTCTTCTGTAACAGAGTCATTTAGTATCCTATTTCCCATTGGGCTCAAGGGCCTGATTTTGCTGCCCTTTCTCACAAAAACAGCACTTTATCACATAAACAGATGCACTAAAACTGCAAGTACTTATACACAAAATAGAGTCAGGGTGACAAAACTGAACCCTTCCTGTTTAAATAGTGCTTTATTCCTTAGGTACAACTAGGCCACTACTAGCACTTTGCACTGCTTTGGCACTGTAAAAGGACCTTGAAATGAGTGCAAATATGAATGTTAAATCAAAATCACTGCTGTGCATGCATACTGCAAAGTCATTAGCAACATACAGAGTGTGAATGATGGACACACAGGTGGTGTTCCTGTGCACAGCAGACAGACAATGAATGACTCATGGGTGTGCATGGCCAAATGTCAAGAATAAAAGTATCACAATAGTCATCACTCCACTCCTTTATCAGATGTTCAAATGGCTAGACTAGATCCTTGCATAGAAAGGGGGGGAGTAAAATGCCCTACAAAAGCAGCAACTTCAGCCCTTAGACCACCAGTGGAAGTCACTGAGACCATATGAGCTTTCCTAATGCTTTCTATTACAAACTTTCTAAAAAGTCATATTGGTCTATCACAAATGTTGACACGTGACTGGGGCCCAAAGAATCATGGCTCAAAACTTAGTAAGAGAAAGGTGTCATTAAAAAAAGAAGCATCACTTAAGAAGACTAGCTCTGAAGAAATTAACTCATTTTCTACACGATATGAACTTTATTTAGATCAAGTTAGAAGAATTAAACATGAACCAAGTATAAGGTAGAAATGTAAAAGTGACTTTGGGTAAAATCCTCTCCTAAAAACATCGACTTCACTTGACTTCTTGGCACCTGGAGGTGAGAGAAAGCATTAACAAAAGCAATATTTTTCCCTCTACCTTGAAATCTTAAGACTGTGACTTGGTCAATCAGATGAGTGATCAGCTAACCATCCCTCCACCATCAAGTATTTGACAGGGTGTTATTTTATCAGTGCTAAAAAGCACTGATGTCTAAGCTCATTACAGAAAGTTTCTGAGGGAAGGAATCTTTTCAGCCTGCAGACAACATGAACAGAAGTGTCTAAAGAAATCTTTTGAAAAGTAAACCAGTTGATTTTCATGTATTTGACTGGAGCCAAGTTTTTACTGTCACTGTCCTTGAAAACATCCTCAGGAAAAAAAGTAGAGGGTATTTAATTGCATGAAATGCAAATTTATATGTATCGATGTACTTAATCTCCATTAAAATATGTATTTTTTTATGGTCTCCAACAGGATAGCTTAATGGACTCAAATATATTGAAGTTAAGTAGAAACAGAAGACAGTTTTGTCAGAACTAACATGGACCCACGTACTTAACAATGTCTCTTTCCTTTCTGGGATGTTAATCTAACTAAAGATCAGGTAAATTTTGATTTGCTTTAGTTTTAAGGGTTAAAGAAGAAACAGAAAAGAAAGTAAAGAAAAACAGAAATGAACGATTTTTCAGGTGACACTTAATTGAAAGCACAGCCAATGATGGTAGCAAACACAGAACAGAAGAGTTTTAAGCTAAATGCCCAAGCAACATGACAGCATATGCAGTTAAATGGGGATAAATTTAGTATGAGACTAGCAGCAAAAAAAAAAAACTTCAAAACCTCAAAACTTTTTCTGTTGAACAAGAAAGTAACGCTAAACTATGAGAATATGGAGAAAGAGATTAAGGAGAGCAATATACATTGCTAACTGCTAATATGACATAGGTTTTATCATAAAAAGGAAGAGTTTGCTCTGTAAATCGGACTGGTTAGTCAAGATTCAAAATCTTGCCTATAGACATTTATAATTCATACTGAAAATAGTTGTTTCAGGTCTTTAGGGAAAAAGTAATTTTCCAAAACAGTGGAAATTCCACAGATGAGATAGAAATCTAGAAAGTCTTAAAGTAGAATACCTATGAACAAGATTTAAATGTCTTGGAAAATTGCCATTATTTTCCCAGTGTGATTAAATCCAGTTAGTGCTAATCTTTCATTAGAAATCCTTTTTTAAAATAAATAATGGGTAATTTATTACACAATGTCCCTTTTTTATGATGACTTTATAGAACAGTTAGGTGCTTTATATTTATTGCCTTTTGTTAAAAAATTAAAATTGAAAATATATGAGTTAGCTTGTTGCACCTTTACACACTAACTCAACTGTAGAAAGACAGAAATCTTGTCACCCAGGAGAAGTGCTTGAATTATTGCCCTGCTCTCAAAGTGGTTGATCCTGTGTCTAAGTAAATCTCCCCAGATTAATCAGCAAATCATAAAGCATGCTCTATTCAGTACCTGCCACTGCATTATCTTTTAGGGACATGCACTGAGATTCTATTAGTCCTATTTCCAATTTAAAGAATTTGCATTCAGAGATTGCTTGAATCTTCCATTCCTTTATGGGGATTCTCAAATTCAGACATAAGATGTAAAGAAAAGCTCAAGTACATTTGTGGAAAACCTGACGGGAGAAGACAGAAGTTTTAGACCATCCAGAAAGATGGGATGCTTCAATCCTTTTCTTTAACAATACTGACCAAAACCGTACATAACAACAGAATCACAGAGTCACAGAATACGCTGAGTTGGAAGGGACCGAAAAGGATCATTGAGTCCAACTCTTAGCCCTGCAC